>NW_007747812.1:1593-3833 GCF_000696425.1 Galeopterus variegatus
GTGATAATGTTTGTGTGATAATGTTGATGTGTTGGATCTCCCCAGGTTCATCTACAGGCCTCTTCCACAGAGAGATGAGGTCCCACAACAAATGCAGGTGCAAATAGTGGCTAATATATGAAAGAGTTCTGTTCATAGCAATGATTGGTACTTAAGTGTTATAACTGGTGGATAGCCTTCCAGATGAGAGCTCAAAAACCTATATAACACATTTTGTAGCTACTCTAAGGGATCTGATCTGGAGATCACTTGGACATGAGATATCCCTCAGAACCCCTGGGCTGGGCGTACTCTTAACGGCCTGGCAGCCAGAGCTGGGGGCACCAGTGGTGGCAGAAGGTAGAGAGGATTCACGCCTGGCAGTAGGAAAGGGGAGGGAAGAACGGAGCACCAGTTACTCCATGGTGAAGATTGCCAGGCAGAAGACTGCCTACAGCCTTCAGTTGCCGACTGACTGCTGGTGAAGCCCTATACAGCAGGTGCTTGATTTGCTCAAATACAGAATGTTGGATGGGTGAGCAGGTATTCTAGAGTAAGGAGAACAGCAAAGTGAAGTTTTTTTTCTTCTCAGATTTTTCCCTTATTTTGTAATTTCCCTGTCTCAAGTTGACATTGTTGTTAAACAGACTATCTACTGTTGTTCTGGAAAAGGAAAAGGAGTGTTGTGATATGCAAATCTGGGCTATTTTAAATAAATAGATGAGAAAGGATGTTACCAGGTGATAACATTTTCTTCCTACACAGTTTCCACTTTCATCCACGCCCCCCCTGCTCTTCTCAAAATTTAAAGTTTTTATTTTTGCTATTATTTGAAAAGAGGTTCCTCTTTTCCTGGATTGACGTGTTACCTGTAGGAAAGAACACAATGCAAGGCATTGGGAATTCGATGCTTCTCCTCATTAAAGAAAGAATATTATATACTTTTACAGAGCTTGAGTGGAGAAAATATCATTATATGTATGAGTGTACTTCAGAAAGTTCATGGAAAGATTTGTATTATCTTTTGATTCCATTTTCCATGAACTTCTTGAAGTAACCTCATATATTTTAGGTGAGTACCGAAAAGGAATATTTGTGTTTTCTTTCTTTACACTTCAAAGTGCACTCTTATTAGGAATCTGTAGTATTACATAACAAGAGAACATGCAAAGCATATACTGGGCTTGGAAAAACAGTTTTGTTTATTTTTTTTTACTGGAAAAACTACACTGGATTAACCACAAGCTACACTTAATGCTGTGCAGCACACAGCCACAGAGCTTAGTATCTCAGACCTTAAGTCCTGATGCCCCTGCCACATATAACACCCCCTTCTCAAGACCTATGCACATTTTAACCCTTGAAAGCCTCTTAATTGGAAGAATGCCTCCATTCGATTCTAGTAAGAAAACCTCCACTTGAAGAAATGTGATTCCCAGACAAGAAATATTTCTTCTTTCTTTTTATTGTTCCAATTAAGTTATCCAGAGGTAAAGCTGAAAAATCACTGACAGATGTCTATCAAAAAGATATTTCTGTCAAATTAAACAATTTAATGTTTTGTAGTGTGGCACGAAATTCCTATTTTTAATAGTATTGTCACAAAGTTGCATCACCAGCTATAGGCTTGTACATGCTGTAGTTATGAGTCACCAGTTACCACCACTTAGAGATCTTACTTGAGGGACTGGGATCCAGTAAGAAGAGAGTAAGAGATATTTTTTAAAAAATAGACTTTATTTTTAAGAGCAGTTTTAAGGTCACAGCAAAATTGAGCATAAGGTACAGAGGTTTCCCATGTATCTCCTGCCCCTGAACCCCCTTCCCTACCAAAGCCTTCCCTATTATCAAAATCCCCCACCAAAGTGGTAACATTTGTTACAATTGATGAACCTACATTGACACATCATTATCACCCAAAGTTCATAGTTTACATTAGGGTTCACCTTTGGTGTTATGCATTCTATAGGTTTGTACAAATGTATAATGACATGTATACACCATTATAGTATCATACAGAATAGTTTTACTGCCCTAAAATCCTCTGTGCTCTGCCTATTCATCCCTCCCTCCCCACAACCCCAAATCTACTTGTCTTCTTACCGTCTCCATAGTTTTGCCTTTTCCAGAATGTCCTATAGGCAGAATCATACAGTATGTAGCCTTTTCAGATTGGCTTCGTTTACTTAGTAATATGTACTTAAGTTTCCTTCATGTCTTTTCATAGCTTGATAGCTCATTTCTTTTTAGCACTGAATAAT
>NW_007747812.1:4484-6391 GCF_000696425.1 Galeopterus variegatus
TCCTTCATG
This sequence comes from Galeopterus variegatus, assembly GCF_000696425.1. Taxonomy (NCBI): domain Eukaryota; kingdom Metazoa; phylum Chordata; class Mammalia; order Dermoptera; family Cynocephalidae; genus Galeopterus; species Galeopterus variegatus. The sequence continues at coordinate 4,494 of NW_007747812.1, forward strand.
TCTTTTCATAGCTTGATAGCTCATTTCTTTTTAGCACTGAATAATATTTCATCGTTTTGATGTACCACAGTTTATTTATTCATTCACCTACTGAAGGACACCTTGGTTGCTCCCAAGTTTTGGCAGTCGTGAATAAAGCTCTATAAACATCTGTGTGCAGGTTTTTGTGTGGACATAACTTTTTAACTCCTTTGGGAAAATACCAAAGAATGATTGTTGACTGATTTCTGAGTTTACTCAGTTTTGTAAGAAACTGCCAAACTGTCTTCCAACGAGGCTATACCGTTTTGCATCCCCAGCACTAATGATGAGCCTTCCACTTCTACATTCTTGTCAGCTTTATGTGTTGTCAGTATTCTAGATTTTGGCCATTCTGATAGGTATATAGTGGATCTCATTGTTTTAATTTGCAATTTTCCTTAAGATATGTGATGTGGGGCATCTTTACATATGCTTATTCATCATCTGTATATCTTCTTTTGTGAGGTGTCTGTTAAGGTCTTTGGCCCATTTTTTAATCAAGTTGTTTCTTTTCATATTATTGAGTTTTAAGAGTTCTTTGTATATTTTTAAAAACAGTCCTTTATCAGACATGTCTTTTGCAAATATTTTCTTCCAGTCTGTGACTTATCATTTCATTTTTTTGACAATGCCTTTCCCAGAGCAGAAATTTCAATTTTAATGAAGTTTATCTTATTAATTCTTCTTTCATGGGTTTTGCCTTTGGTATTTTATCTACACTTGTGGCTTTGATGGAATGCTCTTGTGGCATGGTGGAGATGATATGGAGCTAAAGCATAGCTTTCTTGAAGACCTGTGTCTCTATTGATGTTTTACTATATCTCAGCTTTGACAGAATCTCTTGAAATTATCAATTGGTGTCTTTTTTGACAAGGGTCTATGTCAAGCAACGTCTTGTAGTTCTTAAGAGGTCTGGTAACCCACAAAAGCCCTTCTGTGAGAAAACGTCCTAGGAATTCTGTTAAAATTGTTTGGCACTATTTTTCATAATATGCTCTCTCATAAGTGCAGACTCCCATTCACTCTAATCTGCTTCTTCATTGGCTTATTAATATAATATAATTTTAAAATCCAATATTATGGGATTTATTATCTTTTAATTTTTGTGTTATTTCACATTATTGCAACCATTACATTTATATTATTTCAAATGTCATACATAAATAATTTATAACAGTGAAAAGAAACATTAATCGCTATTCCTTTCATAGCACCCCAAATTTCAGATGATTTTGCTATTGTTAAGACACTCTTGAAGAATCACCTTTATATAAACTATTATGGCAATCAACTTGTGTGCAATTTTGTATCATCACATGGACCTCAACCAAAATATGGAAACTAAAACCAATCTCTACCTGGCACCAGACTTTCTAAGAAAATCTGTTTCATAATACAAAATTAAAAGTGAGAAACAAGTATAGACATTGGAATGTATGGACATGGAGCTTCCTGGTCTGTTGCTGCCTCATTATCTGTGACTTACTCACCCACCCATCTTTGCTACCAATCCCATCACACTCATGACATTGCTGCCACCTTCATAGTCACCAATTCAGTCCTCCAGATACAGCTTTCTCTCCTTTCAGCTTGTTTATTGAACTATACCCATTGAAACTTTTCTCTAATTTCATCAGGACTTTCAGGCAATTGACTGGTCTACTTTCTCTTACTACGGTTACCTTCTATTCTTATTCAAACTAGATTCTATTCTTATTCAAACTAGATTCCATTGTCCATAATTTTAATAGTCCTCTTACCAACAATCTAAACTCCGGTGCCCTACTTTCTGTCACTTTGTCTGGCAAAAACAAAATCTTGTATGAAACCAACTCTCTGCTTCCTCTGTGCCTAAAGAAAAATCACTAAATAGTTCA
>NW_007747812.1:11804-12194 GCF_000696425.1 Galeopterus variegatus
TGTCTAGCCACTTTTGTGGTAGCTGTGGCTACTGTGGTGGCTGTGGTAGGCCACCCACATGGAAGTGATGTTTCAGGTGTGTTCCTTGCTTGGTTGTGGGAGGAGGGGTCAGTCCCCAGCTCCATGCACCATTTGAAGTTTTTAAATCATGTTATAGTTGTCTTTCAGAGTTGTGACCTTTAGAATATCTAAACCTATGTTACAATGTCCCATTTTATAATTTTACAATCTAAATTGGAGAATCTAGGTTCCTGAAAGGAAAAAAATCTAGTCATTATATTTGGGACTTGACTCTTACTGTGACTTCCCTTTGGTATCCAGCCACTTGGTTTTTTCCATGACTCTTGTCTTCTTCAGAATACCCAAGTAAATTTGCCATTCTACCTCTTG
>NW_007747813.1:0-7993 GCF_000696425.1 Galeopterus variegatus
AGAGAGAAATTAAAAACAATCCTATCTGGATGAGCAGTTAGTAGTTGCAACCCTAGCAAAGGCAGTGGTTAGTCACAATATGAATCTGATCAGTAATTTTAGGTCTAAGAAAAATTTTCCAAGCAGTTCTTTTTCACTTTCTCCTGGAAGAATTTGCAAACTCAACTACCTCCAGGGTCCAAGGACGTAGCATAAACGAAAGAAATGGAAGTGTCAGGTGTACTGGAGATCACAGAAAACTGAAGGGCATGCCTCCTGTCTAAATGGGAGCATTTCCATCCAACTCCAGCCAACGGTTGTAAAGTGAAAATTAAAGCCCCGTTGGACCAAACATTCTAATATTCCAAGAGAAGCCACAGTGAAAGCTTTTTCATGTGAACTTATGAATTTTAAATGATGGCAATTTATTCAATGGAAAACAAAAACAATAACACAGACCTTTTTGCAGCCAGCTTGTGACCTTTGCATCTGCTGCTGGGTGGAATCAGGAGCTGGACTACAATGGTCAGAGGTAGTAAAGCCTACACTGTGGGTGAGAGTGAACCCCTTTCAGTAATATGTCAACACATCACCAACCTTAGCATGCTTTGGCTGGCTCAGGCTTGAATCCACCAGCTCCTGGCAGAAAAAAAGAGCACATACTTCCCAAATAATTTCTCAACAGATCGGTCAAACTTAGTTAAATTATTCCAGGTGTGCTATGCAGGGGGTGATTATGGCCATAAGGAAAATGGTAACATTAAGACAAGCCCATTTGCCCAATGTCCTGATGAATTGCATTCTCTCTGTCCTGTCTCCCAGCAGCCTGTCACCAGCTGCTGTTGTCAATCCAAGTGAGGGCTGCCGACAAACACCTAGGGCTAATCTGCTGCGGCTAGAAAGATACATATTTCTTTCTCTTTCTTTTTTCCCTTTTGACTATCTTTCCAAAAGAGAAAAAGCAGAAGATGACCATAATAAGATAAATGCCTGGCAGGTTACACAGGGCAAAATATTTGACATCCAGAAATGATTTCAAGACCCAAAGTGCTGTTATATTCATGTTTGTGCAAAGTTTCTTCTTCTTTTTTTTTCTTTTTCCTACGGAATGCAAAACTGAGAACTGTATGTCTTTGGTGGAAATTGTTTAATGGCTTTAAAAATAAAAAAAAGATGATAATTTTAGCTTATCAAGAAGATTATTCAGTTCATAACTAGAGCCAGAAAACCTGAATACTAGGTCTTTATTCTGCTCCCTAACCAGCTCTCTGACTGTTGAGTAATTTGCATTATTTCTCTCATACTTGGTTTAAAAAAATTGGTCAGGAATACCAAATTTTATATGTAAAATGTTGGTAACAACCCCTGAACAAATATAATCAATTTAAAAAAAAGCCCATAAAGCAATTTTTAGACACTAGCTTGTTTCTTTCCTTATCAAGATCATTTAGGGGTTATATTATTTGAGGTTTTTTCCCCCCTTGGTTTCCTTTAGGGTTTATTTGATTGCAAATGGTAGGGAACCCCATTAAAACTAGCTTAAGCAAAAATAAATAAATAAATTGGTGCCTCTCATAATTGAAAAATCTGGGTGTAGGCTTCAGGCAAGGCTCAATCCAGATGCATAAGCAATGCCATCGTGACCTAGTCCCCCTGTCCCCACACTTTGCCTTCACTTTCTGTAGTTAGATTTCAGGAGTTCTGGTCTCATATCCTGCCAAGTTCAATTCCACTAGAAAGGAGCACACCACTTTTCTTCACTTAAGAGTCTCAGAATTAGACAAGAGTGAGGTTTAATTTAACTGAGAATTTATTTGATCTGAATGGCTTATCCAGTCTTTATGTCTAGGGAAAGGTGATGTCATGATTGGTTGGGCCTAACTCACATATCCCCCTTTTTAAAAACAATTTATTTAATGTTATTATTTTTACATTCTGTGATGTTGTTGTGAAGCAGTTGGGAGGGAGGGGGAGAGGGAAAAGGGGAAGGAAATAGGATGGAAGGAGGAAGGAAGAGGGGTGGTGCTGAGGCCTGTGGCATGCCCCTTTTTCCCACAGGGGAGACCAGGGGGCTTCCAGTGGTGGCTCGGTCATTGCTGCACTGAATGTCGGGGGGTGTGACTAAAGCCCTAGTCCCCCACCACCCCAGCTCAGGAGCCCGGGACACTTCTTGTGGTGACTTGGTAGTCTTCACTGGGCTGGTTGTACATGTCGGGGGAATGGCTGAAGTCCTTGGCCCCCTTCTGCCCCAACTCAGGAGAGCCCGGGGCACTTCCTGCAGCTGCTCGGTGGTCATCACTGGGCTTGTTGCAGGTGTCAGGGGGGTGTGGCTGAGGTCCGAGGCCCCCACCCTTGGGACTGGTTGCAGTGTGTTGGGAGCATGCCTAAGGCCCCTGGCCTCCCCTCCCCGCCCCCTGGCTTGGTAGTCCAGGGGACTTCCGGTCCTTCTCGGTGTTGCAGGTGTTCTTTGGTGATGTGAGAACTTTACTTGTTAATATCAAACTTTGTCTCAAGTTGAGGGTATTTTATTTTTTTCTTTCAGTTCTGTGTTGGGTTATTTGCTCTTCCCACCACTTAAACTCTGCACTGGAACTAATTTGTTGTCCTTTGCTTACTTCTAAAATGGGGGAACTTCCTGTGGGGACCAGTACTTGAGCCCTGTGGTTGAGTTAAATTGCTGCTTTGCTGCTGATTCCCTGGGGAAGGCTTTTTGTGCAGCTCAGGGTTTAATTGTTGACTTTATAGGTACTTCCAGTTCTTGTGAGATCTGGTGCACCTGGATTGTGTGGAAACTCTGGTCTGTGCCTGAGTCTTTCAGCAAACTGCACCCCCTGCAGTTCTATATCTGACCAGTCTCCACTGAATGGTCCTGTACTGATTGGGGTGCACATCGACTATCCTTGCTGTGCCCCATTGTTCCCCAGGTGGACCCATCTCCCCCACTGCCCACACTCCAAACAGTTCCCATGGGGCGAGCTGTATGCTGGTCCCTTGCGATGACTCACCAGCCTCTGAGTTGCTGCTTTTTTCAGTTGTCGTGGCCCCTCACTCCTAAGTGGGTCCATGGGAACCCTATTAGTGGTCTTGCTGGCCTGGGGGCCACCAAGGCCCTCTTCTTCCTTACTGCCTTCAAGCAACTGCATCCAAGGGGCACAGCTGTGGCTTTTGCCAGCTCCTGCTCTGTGCACTCAGCAGCTCCCGCCTGGAAGTGGCCAGGGCTCAAAACAATCAGAGCAGTTTTTTTCCCTCTCATCATGGCTTCTCCCACCTTCACAAACTCCGTAGGTCTCTCCTCCTACCTTGAGCTCTAGTGGCCCCAGCTTGGCTGTCATTGCTTTTTAATAGTTGTAAATTGGTTGATTTGTGGGAGAAAGTGATGCTAGGGACATCTGTACTGCCATCTTGACCAGAGGCCCTCACATAGCTCCTTTGAAACTGGAGGTGCAGGTAGCCCCACCTCAGTACAAGGAGTTCTTTTATCAAAAATAAGGGAGAAAGGCTATCCATTACACTCCATCACAAGAAACATTTGTTTTTAGAGTGTCTGGCTTAAAGAAATGGTTTAGACAGCTTATACCTTAAATAAAGGTTAAAAAAACTCTGCTTTTCTAAAGAAACTGACTTGTCTAATATTCCTTTTTTTAACTATAGGAAAATTCTAAAAACAACTATCTCCCCAAATTCATTTCCCAAAGCTAGTTCTTCTCAATTAAACAGAATAGTTTTTCTGATTATTAGCATAGCTTTAAAAAATTTTTTTGAGATAAAATTTACATACCATAAAATTCACCATTTTGAAATGTATAATTTATTGTTTATTTAGTATATTCACAAGGTTGTGCAACTATCACAACTATCTAATTCTAGAGCATTTTTATCACCCCGAAAAGAAATTCAATGTCCATGAGCAGTCAGTCGCTTTCCATTACCCTTGACCCCCCAGTTCCTGATAATCACTAATTTACTTTCTGTATACATGAACTTGCTTATTCTGGATATTTCATATGTGTTGACCATGTCTTTTATTTTCTGTATTTTGAGGCTTTAACATCTGGGATCTTGCTAATCCTAGAGAGACTCCTCCCTGCCCTCCATACCCTCCAGCATTAGCCAGTTCCTAGAGACAGTAAACAACTTGCCCACTTTTCAAATGCAAACCAGCCAATTCACAGCCCACACCCAGGCCACCTCTTCTGGGCTCCCACACTGTGAGCCACATCTTCCTGCCCTAATCATTCCAGGGTTTGGTATCAGACTGTTAGGGACAGCCCTTACACTCCAGAGCCAGAGCCTAATGAAATTACTAAAACTAGCTAATCCTCAACTTACCCTACCTTGTCTGTTTCTTCCCATGAAGCCACATTTTAAAGGCTCCTGCCCACATTTTCCCCAGTCCCTGTGCCTCCTGAGTGACTCCAGTACTTTCTTATGGGGTGTGGTATGCCCTCTGCTCTTGGGAAATATAAGTAACAAATTGTCTTTTCAATGGCAATCATCTCCTGATGTGTTGGCATCACCATACCTAAATAATAAGAAAAACTACCTTAAAATGTCATGTAAATGGAGTCATACAGTATGTATTGTGTGTGGCTTCTTTCACTTAACATAATGATTGCAAGGTTCATGCATGTTATAGCATATATCAGCATTTATATATGGCTACACCACATTTTACTTTTCCATTCATTAGGTGATGGACAGTTCCATTTTTTGGACTATTATGAATAATGCTGCTATGAATAAATTTATTAGTGCATAATTTTTTGTGGGGACATATGTTTTCAGGGCTGTTAGGTATATATGTAGGAGTGGAATTGAGGGGTCATATGGCAACTTTATATTCAACTTTTTGAGAACCTGCCCAATTGTTTTTCGTCATTTTACATTCCCACCAACAAAGCATACGAGTAGAAACCCTGTCTCCGTGGCAGTGAAATTACTCCCTTGGAAGAGGTTAATGGCAGTTGTATTTTCTGGAGTCTCTTCTTTAGTTAGATAATGGAACTTCAGATATGATTTTCTTCTGTACTTTCTTTAGCTCAAATATTTTTACTTTAAAATAATCTTTATACCAACTCTAGGAGTTCAAGTGAGTCCCTACAAATCTATCTTTTTTTGGTTGCTTGTGTTTTGGGTGTGTAATCTAAGGAACCATTGCTTGACCCAAATTTACAAAGACTTTCACTATTCTTTCTTAGAAAAGTTTTATAGCTTTAACTCTTACATCTAGGTCTTCGATCCACTTTGAGTTACTTTTTACCAATGGTGTGAGGTAGGGGTCCAGCTTTATTCTTTTCTGTGTGACTGTCTAGTTATTCCAGTATTATTTGTTGTATAGACTATTCTTTTCCCCGTTGAATTATCTTAGCACCATTATAGAAAATCAATTTACTACAAATGAACGGTCTTATTACCAGACTCTCAATTCTATTCCATTAATCTATGGGTCTATCCTTATGTCAGTACCACAGAGTCTCAATTACTGTAGCTTTGTAGTAAGCTTTTGATGTTGTTCGGGACATTCTACCCCCAAAATATGGCACTTTGGTATTTGGCAAAGCAGTAGAAGTTGGAAGGTCACTTCTACCTTCCCCCTGCTCTTTTACCTTAAAACAGGTCATAAAACCTAGGAATAATTTTCTTTTCTTTCCCAGCAGCAGGTCATAGATCCTCACCTGAGATTTGTCTGTCCTATATCCAGAGGAAAGGAGCTAAAGACATTGACCTGCCAAGAAGAGTCTGAACACACAGGCCTTGCTAAATTCCTCCGGTTTACCACCATTAGATTATACCCGTGGTGTCCAATAATACTTCCCTGCAACCGTTCACTCTTCTTCAAACCTAAGCACAAAAATGCACAGGTTTCCCTGTTTCTTTCAGTCTTCATTCCTTATGAAGACTCCCTTGTCATGTATAACTTATATTAAGTAAATTTGTATGCTTTTCTCCTATTAATCTGTCTTTTGTTATAAGGGCCTCAACCAAAAACCTAGGGATGGGCAAGGAAAATAAATCACTTCTCCCCTACACTTTGAAGTCTATTATAATGTTTATTATTATTGTCAAGGTAAATTAAGAAATTATTTATTTTCTGCATTTAACAGATGATTTCCAGATGATGGATAGCTGCAGGCACCATTGGTTTCTCTTTCATACCTCTGTACCAATTTCGCATGCACAGCAGTATGATTCTCTCATTAGGAGCTCTAAGATACATTTCCACGATGGTATAATTTGGTTCCACTAAGCTTCAGTGCAGTCCTACAACAATTTTACCCGCAAAAATGCTTCCACACTTTTTGTTTCCATATTTTACTTTCCAAAATATTAAACCTTTTCATTGCCAAGTTCAATTGCTAAAGCCCATATGGAGGCACATATCAAGTTATACTAAGTCTTGGTCAAAATTAAGAAAGCTTACTTACCCTCCAGTGATACAATAGATGATTAATTGAATTATTATTCAGGAGTGAATCTGAGGTTATACTTCCTCCATACGAATTTTTTGAAAATAAACTTTTTTAGTTATAATTTACATAAAAAGTATGCAATTCACTGGGTTTTGGTATAGTTAGTATATTTACAGAGTTTTGCAACTATCATCATAATCCAACTTCAGAATATTTAGAACATTATTACCACCCCATAAAGAAACCTTATTCATAGTCACTCCTCATTCTGTCCACCCTTCTAGCCCAGGCAACCACTAATCCACTTTCTGGAGATTTCCTGGCTTTCTGGAGCTGGCTGCTAGGTCAGCACAGCTTAGTGGCAAGCCACTGATTGGTCACAGGTTGTATTTAAGCCCCCATTTATGGACTGAATATTGTGTTTCTCACCATCCTTCCCCCCAAATTTATATGTTGAAGCCCTAATCTCAGATGTATTGATATTTGGAGATGGGCCTTTGGCAAATAATTATGGTTAGATGAAGTCATGAGGGTGAGGCCCTCATAATGGGATTAGTGCCCTTGTAAGAAGAGAACCATAGAGCTTGCTCTCTCTTTTTTAATATGTACACACCAAGGAAAGGTCCTGTGAGAACACAATGAGAAGACAGGTGTCTGCAAGCCAAGAGGAGGGTCATCAACAGAACCCAACCATGCTGGCACCCTGATCTGGATCTTCCAGCTTCTGGGATTGTGCAGAAATACACTTCCATTGCTTAAGCCACCCAGTCTATTGTATTTTGTTATGGCAGCCAGAGTTGACTAATACACCTCCTGGGCAAGTAAGGTTTTCATTTTTAACTGTTGGATCAGTGGCTTGGAGACCAGTTCCACAGTTCAGGGAGTTTATGAGTTTGTCTTGCACACAGCTAGGAACTAGTAGCTCAGTAGTTTCCTTTCCCATTGCTACCGAGAAGTCACAGCCTTGCATATGCTCATGGTATTCCCCAGACCACCAGAAATGGCTGTGCTTTTAGCAGGGACCTCTTGGATTGTCTCTTACCTTGTTCTCTCCATTAAACTTCTGGCTCTTTGGCCGCCATTGGTATTAACCTTGAGCTATTAGCTGTCACTGATTGCTAGCTAATTACTCTATTGTTTCTGACAACACACTGGGGCATAAATTCCTTCTTGGTTTTATCCAAATAAGGTGAGGCCCCCTGGGCTTGCTCAGATCATACCTCTCCCACCCCTATGGAATGAGACTTGGGAGAGAGAATAGCCACTCTTCACTGGCTGTTCCATACAGAGACCCCCTCCCCTCCTCCAGTGTAGATCAGATTATATTGTCTGTTGGGTGGCAGCTACTTTCCTGGCACAGATAGTTGCTACACCTAATTACAACTGCTCGTTCCCTTCTTTGTTTTTCACACATGCTCAGGATGGTGCCTGGAGGATGTAAAGGGGGAGTGACTATGGTGTCGGGTAAAACTTCACCCCATTTACGGGGCTTAGCATCATTGGTGCAGAGAGCCTTCCGGGCTCGTGGACACTTCATGATCTTTACTATAAGCATAGGCAGGAGCCATGCATGCATGCATGACCTATAGGGTGATTGGCTTGTT
>NW_007747813.1:8765-12194 GCF_000696425.1 Galeopterus variegatus
GCAGGAGCCATGCATGCACGCATGACCTATAGGGTGATTGGCTTGTTAGGTGGAGACCCCCGCCAGAATCCCCCGCCCATTTAGCCCATTTATGCATAAATATGTAGGCTTTGAGTTGAATAAATGGAACTGCTTGACAGAACCCCCACCGCGTCTGAGTGTTCCTTTGCAAGCTGGGTTGGGGCTGGTGGCTGCACTTACCTATCTCCTGGGCTCTCCCACCCGGCTTCCTCTCGCACAGGGAGGAGGAGGCAGGAAGTAATTTTCGGCCTCATTCCCTTGAGCCGAGCACGGTTTAGCTAGCTGTCGGGGGGCCGGCATGGCCGCCGACTCCCCCCGCCCTGACAATTGTCAATTCCTCCTGTAATATTATCTCAAAACTAGCTCTGAGATAGATGTCAAGCTCTGCCATTATGTTCCAGTTGCTTATGTTTGCATTCTAAATGCTCTCTTCCTCAATCTGATTTCTTTATGAGATCTTTTAAAGCTATTGGTGATGCTATGAGGGGTAGCTTAGTAAAAACTTAGTCAAAACGTCATCCATAAATGCACTTGACCTGGTACTTGGAAATTGTAGGAAGTCACAATGTGCTTGGAAGCAAACAAACAGATGGGGTGCCATCTCCGTTTGGCAGTCCTCTTTCATCCTCAGTATGTCAGGCTGAGGGACACTGTAACTGGAGGGGCACTCGGCCTGTGTAAGGGGAACAGGGTCAATCTACACTTTAAGTATTAATGGTATTAATACCATTTTTTGGAGTATAAATTAATATAAACTGAAATTTTAATTTTTTTTTTTTACCTCAATAGATTGTCCTGTGTACTCCTTGGGTTGCCTACACCCCAGGCAATTTGGAGATTGCTCATCTCAAAGCCTGTACACTAGTGTTTCTCAGTGTTGGCACTGTTAATTTTTTGGACCAGACAATCCTTTGTTGGGGGGGGCTGGTCTGTGGATTGTAGGATGTTTTAGGAGCATCATTGGACTCTACTAGTAGATACCAATAGACACTAGTAGATACTATTAACACCCTTCCTCCCAGCTATAACAACTAGAAATGTCTCCAGATGTTACCAAATGTCCCTGGAGGGTGGGAAGTGGGGAACAAAATCACTCTTGGCTGAGAACCACTGCTCTACACAGATTAAAGTCATAGATATAGAGTTACTCACACCAACATCCTTCGTTGGAAGAAGATGTATCCATCACTTATGTGGATATATTAAATACCACCTTGTGCCAGTCCTGAAGTTCACCTACATTTTATGATTTTTTTGGTATCATGGTATAAATACATATTTACTATAGAACATTTGGAAAATAGAGGAAAGTACAAGAAAAAAAATTAAAAACTTATAAGTGGACCTGAATTTGTTCTGTTTTCTCATAATTATTTGTGTAGAATTCATTGGCTAGAAATTCCTTTAAGTTTCTATGATATACTTTGAAAATTCTGTCATATGGATTCCATACTTCTCCTGAAGTTCTTTTTCAGCACTGATAGAAATCCCTTTCTATTTATATAAACCTTCTATGGGACTTTTCGAAAGAAAGAGAATTAAAGATGGAAGCTAAACATGATATGAAAGGCAACCATGAAAAATACAGATATAATTTACTTCAAAGAAAAAAATAATAGCTGTACCTCCAAATCGCACTAAACAAAATTGATATTCAAATGACAAATATCTGAGAAAATATTTGCAATATGCATAAAACAAAAACATTAACATTTTTAACACATAAGAATAAAAACAAAATAACATAAAATTTCTAATAGAGTTTAAAAAGTTTAAAAAGGCAATTCACAAAAAAAGGAAATGTGAGATATCACATTTTACTTATCAGGTAGAAAAGATTAACTGTTAACTGAACAGCCTCCTATACTTGTAATAGAAATATAAATTGGTACAAAGTTTTAGACAGTAATTTAGGAATAGGTACCAAAAGCCTTAAAAATGTACATATACAGCCTTAGAAATTTACTCAATAATTCTACTTGTAATTTATCCTAAGGAAATATACACGCTTATGTTAAAATATTGCTATAAGAAAGTTTTTCTGACCAATCTTCACAATAGTAAAAAATTTGAAAATTGTGTGTGTTCAATATTAAGGTATTTTAAAATAAATTATATGGTGGTATCCTACACCATTATTAAAACTGTATTTTAGAAATGTATGTAATGTCATGGGAAATATTCACATGCAGAAGGAGAAAAAATATCATATGGTATTATGGTATAATACGCAACAGTATGAAATGGTAAATATAAAACATATTTGTAATTTAAAAGTTGCAATGCAGGAAGATCTACACCAAAAATATTGATACCTCTAGTCAGTGGATATCTTGGTTTGTTTAAATTTTTCTTCTGTTTTTCTACTTTATATTTTCAAATATTTCTACAGTGAATGTTTATAATAAAAACTCTAAAAGTCATTATAATAATACAGTGAGCCCCTTGAAATATTTTTCGGTTCAGAAAAAATAGCATAATAGGGTTTCCTTTCCAAACTGTCTCCAGCTGAGAAAATCATCATGTGAGTTGTTTCGCCTGACATGCTACAGTCTGCAGAGGAAGCCAATCCTGAGGAGGACCTTGTGCTCACAGGCGTGATGTGCGTTCAGAGATCCTTCCTTAGCTTTCCCCACCTGGGCCAGGCATGGCCACCTTCTTCCCAAGTCAAACTCTTTCTCAGCCAGGAGCACACAGGCATATTTAAAAGACGACAGCAGCACTAAGACTGGAATTGGGATGGATTTTTAGAGAAAATGTAGTTATTATTCCCTAGCTAGCAGCATTTTAATGGGGTGGTAGCTTATGAGGGATACTGGACTCTTCAAATTAAAAATTGTCACTACACAAATGACAGTAATTCTGATGAGGAGGGAAACAAAACCTGTCTAAAGAAACCGATGGACCTTCCAAATACCTAACTTTTCAGTTTCAAAAGGACTGTGGCCACATTTGTCTTGCTTATTGCTGTACTTACCATGACAAGCAATGTCCCTGGCATACAATTAGTGCTTGATAAATATTTGTTAAATACATGAGCACATATTTTAACATAATACAATCTATGTAATCAAATGGGAAGAAGGGAGTATAGAAAAATGCAGTGGAAAGAGAAGGCACTGAATAATTGAAAAAAGCCCAGAGTGAGAGACCAGAAAATACTAAATGAAAATTAAATAAACATAGGTTGAAAACAGGATGCATATCACAAAAGAAATCATCCCTCCTTTGGAGGCAAATGGTGTAATGTCAGCTGAGGCCAGGCTACACGTATTCTTTCATTCCTTCATTCTTCTCTCATTTTCCTCCATTCCTCTTTCCTTTTCTCTGTCCCTCTCCCCTTTCTTCCTTTTTCCCTTTCTTTCCCCTTTTCTCTCTTTCTATCTCTTTCTTCTTCCTTCCTTCCTT
>NW_007747814.1:0-6168 GCF_000696425.1 Galeopterus variegatus
CTGGACATTAGAACACAGTGTCCCCGCTTCTCAGAACATGTGGCTGTTTATTTTCAATGGATGTTCCCATCCTACTACTATTTCAAAGAAATAGCACTTGCTCCTGTGATAACTTTAACACCGCCGCCATGCCTGTCAGAGAGGCATAAAGAGGGGGGATCGAGCCGAGGGCCTTCACCTCTCCTCAGAGTGAACTCAGAAGCCCTCTCAAGCCTCTGTCTTCCATTGGGTAAAGCACGGATGATCTCACTGGTCACAAGGGCTACCTTTTCTCCTGGAAAACTCTTTTCAGTGATGCCCATTGACAAAGGCCTAGCCAGCAGAGCCAAAGGAAGCAATGCAGGGAAAGTGTGCAGCTCTGGGCTGCATGCACAAGTGCCTGCAGGGGCCGCATGTATGAAACACATAGCCCTGGGGGTGTGGCCCACTGGCAGCGGCTCCGTGGGAAAGGAGCAGCCACTTGTGGCCGCGGGGAATAAGTGTCCAGGGTGGGCAGATCTTCCAATTTTTTCAAAGCAGCTGAAAATCTGGATTTTGGGTAATCTCCCTGTATTCTCAAATGTTGGCAATCCTTTTGCTTTTAAGACTGAGACCTCCCATGGCCCACCCTCCAAAATCATGCCCAAGGGTCACATGTGTAACCACCATGGCATCCTCATGTTTGGGCAATTCACACCGTACTCTCTGACGTAAACATCAATCTCTCCTGTGTTGGAATCCATGCTTCTCTCAGGAACCCCACACACCAGGGTAGTCTTCTCCATGTCCCTTGCTGTTTTCTCTTTGTTCTGGACTTTACTAACAGTGCCAGCCTTCATGTCCTCTCTCTACCTCTCCAAAGTTGACCTCTCTTTCAGGCCTCCGTTAAAGTTCCAAGTTCTCCAGGGTCCCTGATTGCCTCTTTCAGAAGTTACACGCCCCTCACCTTCCCACCATTATTAATATGAGATGATCTACAGTTGCCACCAGCCCTGCCCTCCCCAATGTCTGAATCCACCACAGAGACCAAGGAGCCACATCCCGCCTTGCACTAAAGGCATGGCCTCTTGGCAGTCCTGGTGGAGGGGAGGGAAGCAGATGCAGCTGCAGGCTTCTGAGAGCCTTTGTCTCTGCAATCAAAGGAACAGAAATGTCTGTATATACTGCCCTTTCCCTTTTCTTCTGGCCTTGAACAAAGGCAGGATGTCTGGGGATGCAGTGCTACCATGCAACCAGGAGAAAAAGACCTGAACAGTCACGGAGCCCAGGAATGGCAGGGCTGCCGGCCCGGATGCAGAGGTGCATGAGCTGCCATGTAGGCAGCGCAGCACCCCGGGAAGCCAACTTGCGGGCCAAAGGTGCCAGGGTCGGCCAGGAAGCCTGCAGTGAGGTGTTCAGAATCAGGAATGACTCATCCCAGGAAACAGTGATGCTTTAGAATGATTCATAACTCTTCAGAAATCCAAATTATCTCTTTCAATGTTTATAACTTTTAAAACCCAACACCAAGTGAAATAGTTTTAAATGGCAAAACTTTGTTTGCTTTTGTAATTAAAAAAAAAAAAACTATCAAGTAGTATCTTTATTATCATTTCTGTGAAAAATAAGCTAAGAAAAACCACAATGGCTTGCTGTTTTTATTTTTCTTTAAGAGTAAGACATATTGCAGCTGCCCTAAACATCTACCAGCTACAACGGTTGTGACATTTCTCCTTGTTGAATGCCTGCACTCCTCGCCACAAAGGAGCATAACAGCATAATGAACTTTAAAAAAACATAATGGAGGAGCAGAGTGAGGGCTGGACACTCAAAATTTGAACAGTTTAAATGCATGGGACTACATGGAGGGATACAGAGGTGCATGACAGCTGCCATCTAGGCAGCGCAGCACCCCGGGAAGCCAACTTGCGGGCCAAAGGTGCCAGGGTCGGCCAGGAAGCCTGCAGTGAGGTGTTCAGAATCAGGAATGACTCATCCCAGGAAACAGTGATGCTTTAGAATGATTCATAACTCTTCAGAAATCCAAACTATCTCTTTCAATGTTTATAACTGTTAAAACCCAACACCAAGTGAAATAGTTTTAAATGGCAAAACTTTGTTTGCTTTTGTAATTTAAAAAAAAAACAACTATCAAGTAGTATCTTTATTATCATGTCTGTGAAAAATAAGCTAAGAAAAACCACAATGGCTTGCTGTTTTTATTTTTCTTTAAGAGTAAGACATATTGCAGCTGCCCTAAACATCTACCAGCTACAACGGTTGTGACATTTCTCCTTGTTGAATGCCTGCACTCCTCGCCACAAAGGAGCATAACAGCATAATGAACTTTAAAAAAACATAATGGAGGAGCAGAGTGAGGGCTGGACACTCAAAATTTGAACAGTTTAAATGCATGGGACTACATGGAGACAGGTTTTTTATTATGCATAACACATTCCTCATCTCCTCGGTAACATTATGCAGGTTTTTTATTATGCATAACGCATTCCTCATCTCCTCGGTAACATTATTTCTGCACATGGAACTGATAGAATCAAACCAAAATAGCCAAACTATTATCTAATTTGTAACTCTTCTCTGTTGTAAAAACTAGCAAAGTACATAAGATTTATGCCACTCTAATTAAGACAAGACTGAACAGAAACCAGAAACCCCTTGCTGACTTTCTCCAGCAGCCAACTTTCACGTGCAAAATCTTAATTCCTTGATGATACGTTTATTTCTCCCAAGTTCATTCACAGCTTTGAAAAAGAAGGTGGAAATATTCTTAAGGCTTTAAGAAACAACTCAGATTAAAATTATTTAATTTGGGCCGGCCCGGTGGTGCACTGGATAGTGCGCCACTTGGGAAGCGCAGCGGCGCTCCCGCACATTATTTCTGCACGTGGAACTGATAGAATGAAACCAAAATAGCCAAACTATTATCTAATTTGTAACTCTTCTCTGTTGTTAAAACTAGCAAAGTACATAAGATTTATGCCACTCTAATTAAGACAAGACTGAACAGAAACCAGAAACCCCTTGCTGACTTTCTCCAGCAGCCAACTTTCACGTGCAAAATCTTAATTCCTTGATGATATGTTTATTTCTCCCAAGTTCATTCACAGCTTTGAAAAAGAAGGTGGAAATATTCTTAAGGCTTTAAGAAACAACTCAGATTAAAATTATTTAATTCTACTGATACTGTATCACCTCAGCCTTGGGTCCAGCAACTTAAGAAGCTTTTTAGTTGAGCTTCGAGAGTGTGCAACCTTCTACCAAGATGACAGAATGTGCAGCCTGCCTCTACGTCCTCCCGAGTTAAAGACCAGATTACTCATCGGTCAATCAAAAACAATGAATTGAATGTGTGCCTAGTTTATGACAGGCAAGAGTTTGCAGAGCAAGGCAGAACAATGACCTCGCACCCCCCACCAAGGGTGGATTCACCAATTCTTCCTGGGTCAAGGAGCTTCAACACTCGCCATGGCAATGTCTCAGATTCAAAGCCATTTTCAAAACTGGCAGTAGCCTTGTTTCATTCCATCTCCTATACTGTATTCAGTCCTTTTAGGGACAAAATTTGACGCAAAACAAAATATACGTTTATCTGTTAGGACTGACATGGGAATATCTGGGATTTTTATCCTTGTTTTCAAAAAAGAGAGGCAGCTATTTTCCATGACAGACTATAAAAAATTTCTGTCCAAAGGTTCTAACTATAAAATAAGTGGAGGCAATAGTGACAGATTCCGAACACAGTTACAATGCCTAACACAGCTGGCAAAGTCCTTTTCACCATATTTCGACATCAAGGATACAACTGTAAGATAGAACACCATTTTGGGAGGGAAAATGGACTGTTTTTGCGTAAGTGATTTTAAAAATAACATTTAACACATCCATAAGGAAAGGTAAATTTTAATTTTTTGTTCTCCTTTAACAAAATATCCTGGGCCACCCGCCTCAGCATCATCCATGCCATTCCTTGATGTGTTTTTGACACAAAACATGGTAACATTACGTATACCATGTACTCGGAATCAAAACCATCGAGGAGGATTTTGCAGTAAGGTCTGCCTCCCTGTTTCTTTTTATTCTGACCCTGTTTAGTTTAATCCAATGTAAACTTGCTCAAAGTTCACTTCTCACTTGCTCCCAGCTTGGTTTCTACAGAACCACGACAGGGGAGGTTCTGAACACCCTGTCCGCCAGCTTTGATTTCCACTCTTAAAAACAACCGTGGGATGGGAGGTCAGACAAGCATTTCTTTCTCAATTCTACAGGAAAGCAAATGAGGGATCGCAAATATAACTAAGCTGCTGTGACAGTTACTTTGTGTGTGTGATTTCCACAAGAATGGTAGAACTGGAATCAATGGGCACCGTGGCTCTAAAGTGGGAGAAAATGCAGAATATAGGGACAGCAACTACAACCCTATCCAGGTGCCCTCAGCATGTCAGTCTCCCCTGGGCTCAGCTCTCTGTGTGACAAAGGCTGGGATTGGTTGTGGGTGGTACTCTCCTCCCGCTATCCAACAAAGAGGGCCATCCAGAAAATGCTTCTGCTTTGTAGACAAGGCAGCCAAAATGGAAACATGGAGTGGGGGCCTGCCTGAGAGCTCAGGGGTCTTCTGGACTGGCAATGAAAGATGAGAGTGGCATTTCTGCTTCCACCATGTAATTGGTCATATCTGAGTTTTAACTGATAAAGAAACCTTCGGCAGAATCTTTAATTGTTCCTATTCAAAATGCAATCTGTTTTATCACAATATGATAGATTTCTCAGGAAGGCACTGGGGTTAAGAAGTGCAATTGCTAATTATGATTTGCAATGAAATCCCCCCCATCATTGCATTTATTGAGTGTACCTTGCTTGAGGTGTCAACAATGCACCAGAATGAACCTTAAAAACAGAAACCAGATGAAAGAGCTTTGGGGAAATGCCTCACAGCAGAGGCTTCCTTTAAAAGGCATTGGATTTGGGGTTGTTTGTTTTTTAGATTATCCCTTCTACTTCTTCATCTGGATGGAGGTTACAAGTATGGGTCATTATGTGAAAATTTATCGAGGCCTACACATACAACGTGAGCACTTTTCTTTATGTAGATTACATCTCAAAAAAACTTTATTACCCTTTGTTATGGGACAAATTGTGACCCCCAAAAAGACATGTTGAAGCCTTAACTGCTAGAACCTATGAATGTGACCTTATTTGGAAACAGGATCGCTGCAAATATAATTAGTTAAGATGAGGTCATCCTGGATTACAGTGGGCCCTAATCCAATGGTTGGTGTCCAGATAAGAAGAGGGAAATTTGGACACAGACATACGGGGAGAACTACGTGAAGACAGCCAGAAATTAGAGTGATGCACCTTCAAACTGAGGAATGTCAGGAACACCTAGAGCCATGATAAGCTGGAAGAGGCAGGAAGGATCCTCCCCTAGAGCCTCTGGAGGGAACACGGCCCTGCTGACACCGTGATTTCAGACTCGTGGCCTCCAGAAGTCTTTACTGTGACACAATATATTTCTGTTGTTTTAAGCCACTTGGCTGTGGTACTTTGTTATGGCAGCCCTAGGAAACTAATATACCCTCCTTTTGCTACAAGAAGAAGGCTACCAAGATAAGCACAAAGAACTGCTGGTACAGCCTACTAAAGGTTTTGAAATAGGACCCAGCTGTGGCCCACTAAAGGTTTTGAAATAGGACCCAGCTGTCCCAGCTTTGCTAAAAAGCCACTGCAGGTCCCCAATGAAGACACAGCTGCTGCTTATCCATGCCTTACCCACCCCCTCCCCCACCTTCCAGGGCCCTGGCAGATGGATTTGGTGTGTCCTATGGTCCCCTCCACTGGATACTTTTAGATCCTGCCCCCTAGGGGAAAGACTGGGGTTCCCTTATGAACTGGTGTTGCTGGGTCCGTTAGCACTCAAGACAGCCAGCCATGTAAAACTAGACTTTCCTCCTAAAAACGGAACAACGTACAATCCCACTGAGAAGTACACTCTCAAAGTTGTAAAGATACTAACGTTTCGAGATTGTTTTAATTGCACACCGGGGAACACAGGGTAAGGCAGACAGTAAGTCTACATCCTCCATTGCTGAAAACTTGAGTAAGCTGCAGGCAGTAACTGAAGAAAGAACACACATTTCCAGCTTTCCCCAGAGACACAAACACACATGAGGGGCAAACCAGTGGCCCTTT
>NW_007747814.1:11931-12194 GCF_000696425.1 Galeopterus variegatus
ACTACCTCGGAAATATGTTGATATTTCTGGCCATATCTAAATTCACATAGCCACTGTGACAATAAAAACTCCTACCTTTTGTTTGGTGTACACTGCATTCCAACACACCATGGTCACTCACTGCAAAAGGTTGTTTAGGAAATAGCATTCTCATTTGGCAGACCAGGCCTTGCGTTGTGAAAGTCCCTAAAGTGAATGCCCTCCCCAATCCTATAGTCAAGTCACCCTCCTTGTAATAAAAACAAAGCCCCAACTGATGAAGC
>NW_007747815.1:0-1599 GCF_000696425.1 Galeopterus variegatus
ACTCTTGGC
The DNA here is from genome assembly GCF_000696425.1 of Galeopterus variegatus. Taxonomy (NCBI): domain Eukaryota; kingdom Metazoa; phylum Chordata; class Mammalia; order Dermoptera; family Cynocephalidae; genus Galeopterus; species Galeopterus variegatus. The sequence goes on from NW_007747815.1 coordinate 10, forward strand.
TATTGTAAATAGAGCTGTGATAAACATGGGAGTGCAGGTATCTTTTCAACATCATGATTTCCATTTTGGGGGGTATATACCCCGCTAGATCATCAGGCAGTTCTATCTGTAGCTGTTTCAAGAACCTCCATACCATTTTCCATAGTGGCTGCTCCTAGGTTCAACTTTATCTTTCTGCAAGTGCATATAATTTTCCCAGCACCATTTGCTGAAAAAAGCTGTCTGTACAAAAGACAGTGTTTTGTGTGTGTGTGTGGCTTGTTTTTTTTTTTCTGGAAAAAAATAGCTAGTCTTTGCCATGCAGTATTTCTCCCTCATGTGAGTTCTCTGATGTCTGCTTAGGTGTGACTTCTGACAAAAGATGTTCTACATTCATTNGGAAACTAAATGGACACAAGAGGAATTATGACTTTTAGATGCTGATTTAGAATGAGTTTTACAAACCTCCAATGAGGTCTACCATAAAGTTCAAATGGAAACATATCCTGAACCTAATAAAGGAATACAGCAATGCCAGCAGAGGGGTTTGGGGATGGTGAGAATGTTTATTACCCACTGACTCTCTATATATATCTCCTGGATGGATCATTCTTACAATAATCATGTTACTCCTTATTATTTTGTTCATATACATTTTATACAAATGTTGCAAAGGAAAAAAAACTATGGAAAAGAAGATCAGAACTCAGAACACAAAACTACCTCTTATTAGCCCAAAGATGAATAAAAGAACTAAAGAATATTTCTCCCGCAACCATCATCTGTCACACTGTGTATTTTACTTCCACCCCTCATCTCCTGTTTTCTAGAATGCCAGCTTCAAGTGGACAGGGATATTTGTTCAGTTTTATTCACAACAAATTATTGTGTTTGTATGTTATAATATGTCTCGGGGTAACAAAGGACCTTAAACAAGGCTTGATTTTGTTTTGACAAAGTTAGAAGCCAATCAGTGTTGAAAACTGGGACATCTAGACATTCTTCTTTATCTTCTTTACCTTCCCTTTTTCTTTCTTTTCCTTTTTACCTTTCTTTCTTTTTCTTTCATTTTTCTTTCACCCTTTCATTCTTTCTCTTTTTTAGCACCTGACATGGCACTTTGGTTTCACCTATACTTCAACACAATCTCCACCCCTACATTTTTACATACATTTTTAAAAATTGAAACATGATTGTACATATTTGTGAGTTAGAGTGGAATATCAATACCTGTGTACAATATGTGATGACAAAATCAACATAATTAACACGTTTATATTATAAAACATAATTATTCTTTGTCTATTAACCACTTTCATGCTAACGCTCCTCCCCTCCCCCTTTCAAACCTCTAGTAACCACAATCCTGTTCTCTCCTGAAAGATGAACACATTATTGTAATTGTTTTCTTCTTTTTCTTTTTCTTTTATATTTATTTATTTATTTTTATTAGCTCCCAGTTATAAGTGAGCATGTGCATTATTTCTTTTTCTGTGCCTGGCTTATTTCATTGAATGTAATTTTCTCCAGGCTCATCCAGGCTGCAGCGAATGACAGAAGTTCATTCTTTTCTATGGCTGAGTAGTATTCCATTGAGTATATATGCCATAT
>NW_007747815.1:1873-8400 GCF_000696425.1 Galeopterus variegatus
CAGTCTTCAGCATTCATCAGAGATTCACACAGATGAGAAGCCCTATGTTTGTACTTAATGTGGAAAAACTTTTCACCAGAAGTCAAACCTCAGCAAGCATTGGAGAATTTACACATGTGAGAATCTAGATGAATGTAAAGAATATAGGAAACCTTTCTACAGTAAAGCAGACCTCAGTGTACGTCAAAGAACTCACACAGTTGTGAAACCATATGAATGTAATGAACGTAGGAAATCTTTCTACAAGAAATCAAACCTTATTAGTCATGAACACACTTCAGGATTCATCAGAGAACTCACGTAAAAGAGAAAACCTATGAATGTACAGCTGTTCATTCTATCCACAGAGGATTGGTTTCAAAACTTTCCATAGATACCAAAATCTGTGGATGCTCAAGACTTATATGAAGTGGTGAGCTATTGTGTAACATTCTGCTGCACAATTTCACATCATGTCTAGATTACTTTTATTACTGAATACATTAAAAACAATATAAGTAGTTGTTTTTTTTTTTCTGGAAAAAAATAGCTAGTCTTTGCCATGCAGTATTTCTCCCTCATGTGAATTCTCTGATGTCTGCTTAGGTGTGACTTCTGACAAAAGATGTTCTACATTCATTACAATGAGCCTTCCATATCCACAAGATCCACATTCATGGATTCAACCAAGTATAGATCAAAAATATTTGAAAAAAAGAAAGTATTTCAATACAAAATATACCAAAAAAACCAACTACTTATATTGTTTTTAATGTATTCAGTAATATAAGTAATCTAGACATGATGTGAAATTGTGCAGAAGAATGTTACACAATAGCTCACCACTTCATATAAGACTTGAGCATCCACAGATTTTGGTATCTATGGAATTTTGAAGGTTTTTTTCACACTCATTGTATTCATAGGGCCTTTTCTATGTGTGATTTTTCTTATGTTTATTGAGATGTGTGAGTTCTCTGATGAATCCTGAAGTGAGCTCATGACTAATAAGGTTTGATTTCTGGTAGAAAGATTTTCTACGTTCATTACATTCATATGGTTTCACAACTGTGTGAGTTCTTTGATGTACACTGAGGTCTGCTTTACTGTAGAAAGGTTTCCTATATTCTTTACATTCATCTAGATTCTCACATGTGTAAATTCTCCAATGCTTGCTGAGGTTTGACTTCTGGTGAAAAGGTTTTCCACATTCATTACATACATAGGGCTTCTCATCTGTGTGAATCTCTGATGCATGCTGAAGATTGACTTACTTTTGAAGGTTTTTTTCACACTCATTGTATTCATAGGGCCTTTTCTATGTGTGATTTTTCTTATGTTTATTGAGATCCTAGTTATGTTAGAAAGATTTTGTACATTCTTTATATTCATATAGTGTCTCACCTGTGTGAGTACTGTGATGTACATTAAAGTCTGATTTACTTTAGAAAATTTTTGAACATTCTTTTCATTCATATGGTTTCTTATCTGTGTGAATTCTCTGATGTCTGGTGAGGTGTGACTTCCTGTGAAAGGTTTTCCCACATTGACTACATTCATATGGTTTCTCACCTGTGTGAGTTCCCTGATGTACAATGAGGCATGATTTACGGTAGAAAGTTTTTCCACATTCTTTACATTCATATGGTTTCTCACCTGTGTGAATTCTCTGATGCTTCTTGAGATTTGAGTTCTCGTGAAAGGTTTTTCCACATGCACTACATTCATATGGTCTCTCACCTGTGTGAATTCTCTGATGCATGCTGAGGTGTGACTTCTGTTGAAAGGTTTTTCCACATTCTTTACATTCATATGGTTTCTCTCCTGTGTGAATTCTCTGATGCTTCCTGAGATTTGACTTCTCGTGAAAGGTTTTTCCACATGCACTACATTTATATGGTCTCTCACTTGTGTGAATTCTCTGATGCATGCTGAGGTGTGACTTCTGTTGAAAGGTTTTTCCACATTCACTACATTCATATGGTCTCTCACCTGTGTGAATTCTCTGATGCATGCTGTGTTGTGACTTCTGGTGAAAGGTTTTTCCACATTCACTACATTCATATGGTTTCTCTCCTGTGTGAATTCTCTTATGTATACTGAGGCATGATTTACGGTAGAAACTTTTTCCACATTCACTACATTCATACGGTTTCTCACCTGTGTGAGTTCTCTGATGTACATTGAGGTGTGATTTACAGTAGAAAGTTTTTCTACATTCTTTACATTCATACGGTCTCTCACCTGTGTGAATTCTCTGATGCATGCTGTGTTGTGACTTCTGGTGAAAGGTTTTTCCACATTCACTACATTCATATGGTCTCTCACCTGTGTGAATTCTCTGATGCCTGCTGAGGTCTGAGGACTTGTGAAAGGTTTTCCCACATTCATTACACACATATAGCTTCTCCCCTGTAAGTGTTCTGTTATGGATTGTAAGGGATAATTTCTTCATGAATGATTTATCACATTCACTATATTTATAGGGTTTCTCTTCTGTGTGTATTTTCTGCTGTTCAATGAGTTCATAATTTTCACAGAACTTTCTCCAAAATATGTCAAACTGAAAAGCTTTCTCTGACACTGGAATTATCTCTTGGGCAAGAATAGGTGACTTATGAAAGACTTTCCCATAATCAAATTTACAGGATGTCTCTCCCATATACACTTTCTTCTGTTCCAATAATATTGGCTCTGTGTTGAAGGATTTCCATTGTCCACTATATTCAAAAGCCTGCTGCTGAGCATGAATCTTGGAATGATGATTAAGATGCTCACAACGTCTCCACAATTTCCCAGTTATATTACCACCATCAGATTTCTCTCCAACATGCATCCAATCAGCCTCTCTAGGAGGAAGTGCATTCTGACATACAATGAACTCTTTGCACCTCATTCCTAAATACTTTTCACTATTTATAATTGAATTTGAAATATGGTTTGAGCTCAAATGAAATGCTTGTTCTATTTCAACTCTCTCCTCAGTTGATGTATTGCTGTTGGTAATTACAACATCCTGCAAATGTGTATCATGACGTTCTTGGCTTTTTGTAATTAGAGCTTTGACTATCTGAACATCTGCAATAAGAAAAAAATACCATATCCATAAGCCACACATAAGTATTGCTAAAATGAGCATATAAAGGTAAAGAAGTTTTTTCATATTCTCATGGCATAGGATTGTACAAAAATGAATAATGGAAATTGGATTTATAAGTATACACATTTCCTACCATAATGTAATAAATTGTATTAACATATTTTCTAATGTACCATTTTTTTCTTTATTTTTCATTCATAAGAAAATATTTGGTAAAACGTTCACCTATGCTTGGTCATAATTTTCAACCAAGTGCTTATCATCTGACATTTGTTTACCCTATTTTATTTCGCTATTTTATTCTTATAACAACAGTGGGTATCACATAGTGCTTTTTTCCCTTCTCATTCTGATTTGAGTGTGGTAATATTTTACTGGGTCAGGTACTTTCAAGTTCAGCAGGAAACCAATTTTCTTTCCTTTAAACGGAAATTTGGCTTAGGTTCAGAATTTTGCCGCTATTGTTCATTTCGTTTTCATTCTTCCCTACAAAAAGGCTATAGACATATGGAAATTTTTCAGATAAAACATCTCCTTTCCCACACAGTAGATAAAGACATCTTACTACAAATTTCTCATTTAACATCACTGCCTCTGCTTCTCAAAAAGCTCCATTTTACCACACTGTGCACCCCTTTTCTGCACGTTTAAGACATTTTGTTGTCAACCCAGGATGTACCCACAATATTTCAATTTCTGTTTAGCTCCTTCTGGCATTCTACCTCTGTTTTCTGGTGCACACACCTCTGCTTTATAATTTGCTGCTTATGAAGGCTTTTATTTTTTGCAATGAAGTTTCAGTTGTGTCCTATTTTCATAAAAAATAAAGTCTTGTGTACATTCCATGTTCTTTGTTGGTTTAGAATAATATTCACAAAGAGAAGGGGAACACGCTAACTTCAAATTCCAGTACTCCACAAAACAATCTGAGCCCTTCAACATAAAACTCTTGGTTCACTTGATGTTGGGACCCACAATCTCATGAATCTCCTTCCAAGTCCAGTAGCTCCTTTCCAGGTACCTATGCTGTATCCTTAACAGCTTCACACTTTCTGATTCATGGTACACAATGCTCATTCTGGACCTCTTTGCTCATTTTCTTATCAACACCCTAGGTAACCTCCTCTATAATTATGACTTTAAAACTCAGCTGGGCTGGCCCCGTGGCGCACTCGGGAGAGTGCAGCACTGGGAGTGCAGTGGCAGTCCTGCCGCAGTTTCGGATCCTATATAGGGACGGCCAGTGCGCTCACTGGCTGAGCACGGTGCAGGCGACACCAAGCCAAGGGTTGTGATCCCCTTACCGGTCACAAAAAGGAGAAAAAAATATTAGCTGTAAGCCACCAATTTCCAAATTTGTAGCTCCCATAGTGATGTCCTCTCTAAAATCTCAATTTTACACTTATGAAAGTATAATATGTCAAATCTGGAAAAGAGTTAAGTTGAACTTACATTATGCCAAAGTAAACAATAATCTTCCTAGAACTGCTCAATCTGGATATCCTTCTTAAATTCTCACTACCCACTTTTCTGTCTCTCTCACTGTGGTTACATATTCCTCATGATTCTAATGCAAATATTTAATGTATATTATTATCTTGTTTCTCATCAGAATGTGAACCCTATGAAAGAGACATTATTTAATTATTGCTGTTTTAAGTACAACTATATATAAAATAAACAGTGCTTAAAACCCACTTAATTATGATGTAGTTTAAAAATATGTGTATAAATAAATGTTTGTGCTATAATTTAAATGTTCCCCCAAACTCGTATTGAAGCTTAATCATCATATTAACAGTATGAAGAGTGTGGAAAATCTGACTATGATATTTGAACTGTAAGGCTTTGAGGAAGTTATTGGATAGTGAAGGCCATGCCTTTATGAATGGATTGATCTGTTCATGAAATAGTGAGTTAATGGGTTATGGGGGTAGATTGGTGGCTTTAAACAGCATGTGGACACACTGTTGCCACTCTCACCTTGTGATACACTGCACCAACTGTGGACTCTGCTGAGAGTCTCCACAAATGAGAAGACCCCCACCAGATGTGACACCTCAACCGTGGACTTGTCTGCCTACATAACTATAAAAAATAAATTTTGGGGGCCGGCCCGGTGGCGCACTGCTACAGTGCGCCGCTTGGGAGCACGGTGGCGCTCCCGCCGAGGGTTCGGATCCCACATACAGACCGGCTGCTCACTGGCTGACCGAGGTGTGGGCGCAACGCCGAGGGTTGCGATCCCGTTGCCCGTCCCGGTCTGGTACGGGCGCGACACTGAGGGTTGCGATCCATTGCCGGTCACGAAAAAAGACAAAAAGGAAAATAAATAAATAAATAAATTTTGGTTCCTTACAAATTACCTATTTTCAGATATTCAGTTACAAGCAGAAAAACATGGACTAAAACATTCTGGAAGAAGATGTACATGATAATGGACAAAAAGAGAGCTACTAAGAATACTGGTACAGTTCACAGTTAATAAATGGGTCTAAAACANGGCCAGCCCCATGGTGCACTCGGGAGAGTGCGGCTCTGGGAGAGCAGTGGCACTCCTGCCACGGTTTTGGATACTATATAAGGATGGCCAGTGTGCTCACTGTCTGAGCACGGTGTGGACGACACCAAGCAAAGGGTTGTGATTCCCTTACCAATCACAAAAAGAGCTTCATGGTACACAATGCTCAGTTCTGGACCTCTTTGCTCATTTTCTTATCAACACCCTAGGTAACCTCCTCTATAATTATGACTTTAAAACTCAGCTGGGCCAGCCCCATGGTGCACTCGGGAGAGTGTGGCTCTGGGAGAGCAGTGGCACTCCTGCCGCGGTTTTGGATACTATATAGGGATGGCCAGTGCGCTCACTGGCTGAGCGTGGTGTGGACGACACCAAGCCAAGGGTTGCGATCCCCTTACCAGTCACAAAAAGGACAAAAAAAAAAAAATCAGCTGTAAGCCACCAATTTCCAAATTTGTAGCTCCAATAGTGATGTCCTCTCTAAACTCTCAATTTTATACTTATGGAAGTATAATATGTGAAATCTGGAAAAGAGTTAAGTTGAACTTACATTATGCCAAAGTAAACAATAATCTTCCTAGAACTGCTCAATCTGGATATCCTTCTTAAATTCTCACTATCCACTTTTCTGTCTCTCTCACTGTGGTTATATACTCCTCATGATTCTAATACAAATATTTAATGTATATTATTATCTTTTTTCACATCAGAATGTGAACCCTATGAAAGTTACATTATTTAATTATTGCGTTTTAAGTACAACTATATATAAAATAAACAGTGCTTAAAACCCACTTAATTATGATGTAGTTAAAAAACATGTGTATAAATAAATGTTTCTGCTAAAATTTAAATGTTCCCCCAAACTCATATTGAAGCTTGATCATCATATTAACAGTATGAAGAGTGTGAAAAATCTAACTATGG
>NW_007747815.1:9825-10715 GCF_000696425.1 Galeopterus variegatus
GTCTATTGTCCTTTGCTCTGCTTCTTGCTGAAACTTGAAGACCACTTCAGGTTTGGTAATGCAGTACCCTTTAATGGATAATAACAGGGACTTTACAAAATTGTCAGGTTCTTGAAAGGATGACAAGAGCTCACCTTAAGAGGCTATGAAATGACAGGGTGAATTTCAACGTTTCTATGGAGAGGGATGATGCATTCTTTATGGAATAAAATCCTACCTAAATAACATTAAATCTTTTAAGTGGTTCCTTCATGTACCATACCCGAAGAAAGTACTACCCCTGACACTGAGGAGTTTCACTCACCCAATGACACCAGGTTGCTGTATGTCTCCAGCATCACATTCCAGTACAAAGTCCTCTGTCCATCATCAAGGTCCTGCCACTCCTCCCATGTGAAGTACACAGCAACATCCTCAAAAGACACTAACCCCTGTAACAGCACATTTCTCCTCAACTCAAGTCACCAGACCTGGTTCACAAAATGGAAATCTGGAACTTCATAATTCTGTGGGTGCATGTACATATGTATCTTACAACAGGTACAGTATTCCATATGGTAGAAGAAAGAAAAATCACAAGAAGATTCTGCAACTGTAATGAATTATTAATTACAAAAATTACTACTACAAACCCACTTTACAGATCTAGACCATCATTCTTGCTACAGATAAAAGGATGAAGAAAATTCAACTCCTCCAAGGAATCTATGATATTGTATGAAGACATAAGTATAAATACTTACCTGAAAAAAAAGTGTGAGTTGAACCAATTTAGAACCAAATTCAATATAGACTGGCATAGAAAGAATGAAAAAATATACTTCTATTTTGTGTTCAGTTTCAACTCCACTGATATGTCAAAGATGCTTAGCCTTTCCATGTAAAGTATT
>NW_007747815.1:11648-12581 GCF_000696425.1 Galeopterus variegatus
ACACACACACACACACACACACACACACACACACACACACACACACACACACACACACACACACAAAAAACAATTGGAAATCATCACTCCACTGTAACAACAAATAAAAAGCTGAAGACTGAAAAATCAATAAATCTTCTTGAACAGTAAGAAAGAAAAGGACACAGAGCACACTGCTGCCCCAAAGATTAGAGAGGCAGGCAGGTAAATATATGGAGTCATGGCTTACAGGAATGGATATTTACTATTGGAAACCACCATGGGAAACAGTGTAAGGGTGGGAAAACTTAAATTGTGACTGACAAATTGATGGAGGCTCATCAAAAGAGTTGTAGACAACTCTGAGGGTTAAAACTCCAGGAGACCCAGTCATAGCAGGAAACCAAAGTACTGTGTAATTCACTGTCACAAGCATGAACAGAATCCTACAGTTAATAATAAAAAAGATCTTCCCCTTGCTTTCACCTGTGAGAGAAAATAGGCAAACCTTTAAATATGCCAGAATATTCTGTTGTTTATTCATTACCTACTCTAAGGTATTTTGTTATAGAAATCCAAATGGACTAAGACATCTCCCCCCTCTCCACAGCTTAAGACCACATTACTGAATGCATATTTACAGTAGTTTCTTTTCCCTGTTACAGCATGTCTGGCTATAAAGAAAACAATTACAAGGCAGTTTTAAAGACAAAAAAAAAAAAGCATAATAAACAAGCAAAGAGACACAGTTGGAAGTGATAGAGCAAGCATCAGAAAAAGCCATGATCAGGATGTTAAAAATGTCAAACAAGTTATTTTTAAAAAAGCTCTGATGAATAAGCTTAGGGCTCAAATGGATAAAGTAGAGAGTACCCAACAGCAGATGGGCAATGAAAGTACACATAAGAGTTCTAAGAAAGTACCAAAACAAGCAAACAAACATAAAAACAGTAG
>NW_007747816.1:0-241 GCF_000696425.1 Galeopterus variegatus
CACACTGTTGAGGGTGACAAGGGACAGGATTGCCTGTGTACGTGTGTGTAACATACGTGTGCGTATGCACATGCCTATACACACAATCATCATATAAACGCCTCTCCTACCTGTAAAAACTAGGCTATCTGGTGGTTTGAGCCCCAAGCCTACTTAGCACCCATTAAAACTCTGTTGTACACACCACACACATTCCACCTCCACCCCGTGTCTGTTGCCATTCTAATTTTAGCCACAAGCC
>NW_007747816.1:5857-6060 GCF_000696425.1 Galeopterus variegatus
ACCACGACAAGAGAGTGAAGACATCCATCACCTCCAAAAGTGTCCTGTTGATCCTTTGTAACCCTTCCCTCCTGCCTCTCCCCATCGCTCCACCCCATGCAACCACTGATTGGTTTTCTGTAAAATAGATTCTAGATTTTATGTAAGTAGCATCATGTAGTATGTACTCTTTTACTTAGCACAATTATTTTGAGGTTTGTTCA
>NW_007747816.1:11567-12194 GCF_000696425.1 Galeopterus variegatus
GTTCCTTGGTGCTGGTGGTGTGCCTGGTTGTGGGGAGTGTCTGGTCCCTGGCACCAAGCCTTGGGTCCCTGGGTGGGCCCCGAGGTGCTGGCACAGTGTGCCTGTTTGTGGGAGGGTGTCTGGTCCCCTTTTCCATGCCTCGGGTACCCAGGAGGGCCCTGAGGTGCTGGTGTGGTGTGCCTGGTTGTGGGAGGTTGGTCCAGTCCCCTTCTTCATGCTTTGGGTCCCTGGGCAGTTCAGAGGTGCTGGCGCAGTGTGCCTGGATGTGGGAGTGGGGTTTGGTCCCCAGCTTCAAGCCTCTGGTTCCCAGGGAGGACCCAAGGCGCTGGTGGTGTGCCTGGGCCAGAAGTAATTTTTTGTACTTTGCTTACTTCTAAAACAGGGGAACTTCCTGTGGGAACCAGCACTTGAGCTGTGTCATTGAGCTAAATTGCTGCTTTGCTGCTGTTTCTCTAGGGAAGGCTTTTTGTGCAACTCAGGGTTTAATGGTTGACTTTATAGGTACTTGCGGCTCTCCAGAGACCAGGTGCACCTGGATTGTGTAGAAACTCTGATCCAGGCCTGAGCTTTTTCATCAAACTGCACCCCATGCAATTCTGCATTCTGACCAGTCTCCTCTGAGTGGTC
>NW_007747817.1:0-265 GCF_000696425.1 Galeopterus variegatus
GATTTCCAAGAGTTAATGTTCAACCAGGTACAGTAACGGGTATAAAGCACAGAGGGCAAGAAAGATTCCTTTGACAGGTCTACCATTCCAGCCTATTGAAGTAGACATGATCTAGCCTTGTATGTTGCCTTGTCTAATTAGCTGCTGAGTTGTTCCCTGGCTCCTTGCTCCTGATGGAGACTTAGCGGGAAAACTCCTGTCACCGGGCATGATGAAGTGGTGCTTGATTGTGCTACAAGATGTCCTGTGGATGCAGTCCAGACTG
>NW_007747817.1:5870-6082 GCF_000696425.1 Galeopterus variegatus
TCTCGACATTTCCACATCTTGTGGTGCTTCTTTAACAATGAGTTGAAGATTGATGCTTTTTGGAATAATGAAGCATGGAACTACCTTTAGGACATACCATTCCTTTTCAGCTCCTTCTCTGCATGGGCCAGGATATTGGAGAAAATCAGCAGATTTCCAAGAGTTAATGTTCAACCAGGTACAGTAACGGGTATAAAGCACAGAGGGCAAGA
>NW_007747817.1:11801-12192 GCF_000696425.1 Galeopterus variegatus
CTTAATGGTGAACTGACAAGTGAGCAGATGCTTGTTAGACTTACACACAATGGCCTCGGTGTGGTATACTGGCAAGACTTCAGGAGCAAGATAGAAGAGTTGTAAAAAAAAAATTTCTAGTTTGTGATTGTTCTTTCTTAACACACACACACACGAAAATAAAACATGGCAGTAAATATAAAGCATGCCCAACACTATTGGGGAAAAAAGAAATATCTGAAGACAAATAGAACTGAAAACAGAATGGCAATTAGGCCAAAGGAAAAAATATGGGAAGCAATGGCTATCTTTTGTGAGTGCTCTTTTTTCTAACATAGTGGTTCTCAATTATGGGTGATTTTGCCACCCCAGGGGACATTTGTCAATGTCTGGAGACATTTTTGGTTGTGAC
>NW_007747818.1:0-12192 GCF_000696425.1 Galeopterus variegatus
TCCATGGAGCTTTACTTAAATTCTTCCAGCTATGTCACTTGCTAAGACACCAGCTACCCTGCTGTAACCAGTTGCTTCTAGGATGATATGTATAGGATCCCACAGTCTGCCCCACCCCATTTTTTCTCAAACCCGAGGAAAGGTCCAGGAAGAAGCTCAGGATTGCTTCTCTTGGGAACATTTCTGTTCCCAGCTCATAGGAAACTTAAAGAGTCTGGCAATTTATGCACCCCTCATTTTGTCTTCTGGGATAACCCTTCCCAACCTTGTCCACTCCACTGAAGTACACACAGTCAAGCGCCATAAGTACACCTGCTATTGAAAATTCAAGGCAGTCTCAGGACACTCATAGAGAATGACATAAATGTATACATCTGAATATTACTCTAATATCTTGGCACACATTTGGAATCTTGAACAGTCACTTGCAAGAACTCTGTGTCCCTGTGTCTGTGTCTCTCACACACACATGCAGAGCCCAGCTTATGACTCCTCTTGCTCTTGATTCTTGAAATCTTATTGCATTATCTCTCTTTATCTCTACCTGTCAGATCCTGGCTGAATTATCTCAGTTTATCCTAGAGAAACAGGTCCCATTTTGCTCTGAGCCCAAAATGTAGTAACTTAGCTTCAAATGGAATCTTTTCTCTTCATCACCCAAAGTTCAAACTGTGTCCTGGACTCAGCCCCCAGAGCGTCTCTGCACCAACTTCTCATCTACTCCAGTGGCCTCCCTGGCCATTTCCTCAGCTTCTTTAGCTGAAACCACAGGTTCTCCAACAATTTCCAACTGGATCCCCAACTCAGCTAGCGAGCACAAATTCATCACATAACGTGTTCAGAATCTCTGTGCCTCGCCCTGCTGTTTTCTTTGTTTTTGCAGCAATGTCATTCCCCTAATCCTGCACTGTGATTTTAACACTCTTCAGAAACCACAGTCCACAACAATCTGTAGGGATGTTACCGGGCGGCATATCCAGGTTCTTGGTTCCATAGAGGCCTCTTTCATGGACCAACAAAAGGCAGAGAGAAGCAGAGAAATGGAACATGAAATGGCTTTATTACCAAGCAAAGGTACCACCAAAGTGCAGCACCGCGACCTTCTCCATCCATCCCAAGTCGCATGTGCAGACTGCTAATGGCTCTGGTCCTCTGCCCCTCCTGTCCCTCCTCCTGCTGGCCGGTGCAGTCTGAATATTTATGAGCAGCCTCCCTGGGGGCGTCCCTATTTTATCCCTGCCTCAGGGAGGGACATGATTGCTTCGGGAGGCCCTGTCACATGGCCACACGGCTGTTGCTTTACCTTCTCACCTCTAACCAGACGCCACACACGGACATAACAGGATGAGGAATAACTGAAGAATGCCTTCACCCTGGTTAGGACAATTCGGTTATTCCTTCCTGCCTCACGTGGTATTTTGCTCCTCTAATGAGATCAGACAGTTGGTACACTTAAAAAGCCATGGTCAGCTTGCATCAACAGCTAATGCCCACAGCACAGCACCGCTCGCTGAGATGCCGACACTGATCGCGCCCCTAGCAGTGTCCTCGCCCGATCCGTGTTCCCTTTTGTCTTTTCCAATAAGCAGATTCTCAGTGGAGAGCAATATTTCCATTTTAAATTTATTGGAGCACTCTGACTTCAGCTATGAAATCAGAGAGGATTCATGGCCCTGAGTCCAATATATACCAAGTTGCATGGAGTCACTTACCCTGAGGAATCTGAGTTTCCCTTTTCTCTTCAATCATCTTCAGCAGGAAGCTATACCACTAATCTGACTGGTATACATCTTGGCAGTGATCGCCCTCACATTACAATCAGTTTCTAACAAGTTTCTGCCCATGCACAGTATAATTATATATTTTGCATTTCTTCAACATGCAGATTACTGTATGTGGAAAAAGGAAATCGAATATTAGAAAATATAGTTTGCTTATGTTTACTCCTTGATATTAGCAGGACAAAGAAATGTAATGGCTTTTATATTGAGAAACCCAGAATACCTTAAGCAAAGAATTGAGGTGCTTTAATGGCGATCTGGGGCACTGGCTTCACATGGCCTTGCTGCGTGGCTTTCGTCAACGTGAGCAGGGCCTTGAAGCTCTATGCCCAGAATTAGTAACCAAATCCTAGCTCGGCCTGGCCGGCAGGCCCACCTCATTTATGAGTTCTGGAACACTGGAGAAGTTGGTTGAATTTTCAGGGACATAGCTTCTTGATTTCCTAACGGAGAAGGAGAAAAGTTAATAAAGGGAGTTGGTTGGCAACAGTAATTCAGAGATAATGTCCATCTCCCAAGGAGTATATGTGAACTCAATAACAGGAGAGTGCTTTGAAACTTTAAAGTGCTGAATTAGCAAACAGCTGCCATGTGCAGATCTCAGCCAGACCTGACCATTTGGCCCTTACTTGTAGAAAAAGGGTTGACTTCCTGGGACCTCGACCATTGCCAGTGTAAATAAATGGGAAAAGGTATCAAGTGACCTTGAAGAGCTAACGCCTCCCTATTCCACTGTAAATTGGGAGTGAGGGTGGGCCATTGTGTACATTGTTTCAAGTTAGTCTGATGCCTGGTAAGGAAGAATAAGCTACTAATTAAAATGATAAAATTGCATCTGAACTCTGGAGACCACAAGAACTTTATAATTGACTCTTATAATGTGCTTTGGATGCACATACACAGCTATTAATGGTTGGGCGGGGGGAGAGTCCATTTCATTTTGTATTAACAATAAAAACACTTCAAAAAATACACATAATGGAAATGATGACTTCTCTCCTCTGGTAAGAGGCACTTAACCTTTGCTCTTGAGCTAAATGCATTACCAGAGGCAGCTTATTCCAGAGAAGCAGCCAGGAATATTTTGCCCTTAGTATTGTTTTGATGGTATGTTAAAATAATTAGCAAATTTTTCAGAGTTCTCCTAAGGATAGCTCCTTATAGATTAAGGTGAACTAAAGAAAACATTGACTTGAGAATATACAGTGAAAAAAATGGACCATCATCATGTCGTTTTCCAGATTTTCTACTTATCCCTTCCTTATCTGAAATATTAAATGAACTAATTCCTTGACACTTTCTCAAAATCTTGACGTATGGTGGAATTATGAAGGACTTCTTTTTCTTTTAGGCCAAAATCTATCTTTATGTTGTTACAATCAAAAATGTAAATGCAGGCCAAAAAGTTTAAAGATATTTTTTAAAGGCTTACTTGTCAGAAATCAGACATTGTTAATTTAACCTTTTCTAAGCAATTTATGTTCATTTGACTCATGTTTTTTCAAATTAGCCCTATCAACTATGGAAATCAACTGGCCTGAAAACAATAGGGGGTTCCCTTTATCAGAAATGGTCTTTATATGGGTGCTTTTGAGTGTCCCTACTAAACCAGACCCTCACATATGCCTTGGATCTGTACCGAATCCTGTTTTGTGCAGCAAGTCAGTATTGTCTATATTTCCCACGAAGTATCTGCTGCTTCCTGACATTATTAGAAGCCACCCTGAGCACACCTGACCCTCAGTGAACAGTTACATGAGATGCAGAGCTTAATTCTGTTGATGGTGGTGAAAAAAAAACTAATAAATTACCAAGCTTGAGGGAAAAAAATGTGCAAACAATAAAATAGATATTATAAGGAAATTCCCTTTTAAAGAAATACTTGAGGAAGGAATGGGGAAACAAAAAGATCAATCACTTGCTTTCTTCATTCCTTCTTCAAACTCCCCTCCTCTCTGAATGTCTTTACATCAGCCTGTACTTCCTCTGATCACTTCATTGGACAAGCTGGTGATTGAGGGTCATGGTGCATCAGAATCAAACAAAGGCCCCAAGACATCTTGGAATCCTACAGGTTTTTTCAAGAGCTAAACCTAGGCCAAGGTCAATCTCTCCTTCCTTCGTATTGTTCACTCAAATCTTGACCCAGCCCTCAAGGTATCATTCATAATCCTAGAGTTTAGAAAGTCTCAACAATGCTTAGGAGTTTCACCAAAAACTGAGGAGGAAAAGGAAGGCTTGTCAGCATATCTCAAACTGTATTTCAGGATTTCATGAGGTGTTCTAGAAAAAAAAATATTAAAAACCGAAAAAGTATATATTACCCTAGTTACAAGTTGCAAACCTCTTTCTAAGTCACAGTGCTTATTACTGTATTGAAAACTCTAAGAAACCCTATAATAAAGAAACCTCTTTAATTCTAATTGATCCAGAATTGTCCAAATTGCTTTAATCACAAAATCATTTTTTCCTCAAGACGTTCTTTCAACTGGTCTTCCAGGATGTACAATTTGGGAACACTTGAAAACAATTATGCTACATTGGGCTGGGTGTATTTGTGCGGGTCCTTATCTTAGACACATAAAAATATATCTCTGTATCTAGTCCCTTTGTTTCGATTTGCTGAGGTGGGTAGCAATTCTCAACATGTATCAGCTTCCCATTGAAATGACTGATCACCTTCTCTTTTTTTATTTTAAAAAAATTATTGTGATAAAACATATATAACATAAGAATTTCCATTTTAAGTATTTTTAAACATATAATTGCATGGAATTAATTCATTCACAATGCTGTGTAACCATTATCTCTATCTATTTCCAAAACTTTTTCATCATTCTAAACATCAATCACCATCTCTTCTTAAAGATGATGTTTGGAGAAGAAAAAAAGATAGCTTTTGCTAAAAAAGGATACGTGATGCCTGCGTGTGTGTTGTCCAGTATATACAAGGACAGAAATCATTTTTCAGACATTCAGAGAGTTACCAAAATGAGAGCAATCTGACCCCGGATTATGGGAAATTTGAAATTACATTTCTGCAAACCTCTAATGGTCAAACAGAGAGTACAACTTATTTGGCAGCTAAGTTGTTAACTTTGTTGATCTACCTGATGAAAAGGTTTGTTGTTTGAGGATATCAATTATAGTCAGAGGTTTGGGAGTAGTTTGGTTTTCACATGAACAGGGAGATAAATAAATTTAAATACTTCCAGAAACCACAGATCCTGCTTTGCAAACAATACAATAATAAATGATGCAAAGAATCTTCTTTGAAGATTATTTTTTAATTTAGTAAATGTGTGCAGTGTCATAGTCTGTAAGAACTTCATGCTTAGAGGAGGCAGAGCACAGGGGTAGGACCTTTAAATGTTTCCAGAGGGACAGGTGTATGCAGAAATATGTCAGGGGATGCATGAACCAGGGCAAAGGGGAGGCCTGCTAAAGGGCGGCTGAGCATGATTGAGCTAACCCCAAAGTTCTAAATGACAGCATTCCAAGTATCAAATCTGTTTCTTATGAACACATCCCTGCAGTGGAGTCCATAGTAAAGGTCCTTGGAGGGTTCTGGATGCCAGAAAGAAGGCTGGATGAAAGAGGCCACAGTGTCACGTGCCATTGATGGGTTCCTGCAACACATAAAGAATCCTGGGGGTGGGGGGCGGCATTGCCAGATGTTTCCAAGTTCACTCTTTAACCCATTCCTTTCAGTAGGACAAATTTTTGTTTCTTATTTTTGTTTTGGTTTGTCTTTTTTATTCATATCCAGAATATCTTATATTGATGGGAGAAAAGCAAATATTATCAACAGTGACATGCTAAGTTTGTTCTGAAACATTGCAGTAGCCTCACATAAACAGGTATTTCATATTCTTTCTTTTCTTTCATTCTTTCTTTTTTTTGGCTTGTCAGCATCACGTTGCTCTTTCCCCTAGTTTGCTGAGATGTCACAAGGGTTGCATCTCTCCTGGTTCTCAGAACAAGCTCTCTCTGCTTCCCTTTATAATGCTGGATTTCTACTTTGCATCTCACATCTTTTTCTGATTTTAGGTCACACAGATTCTTTTACATGAATCAAGAAATTTAGATTTAATAAACATCAACCACATTCATTTTGGATGGGAAATAATTCTGTCTCATAACATGACTATATTAGTCTGTTTTCTATTTCTTATAACAGAATACCTGGAACTGGGTAATTTATAAACAAATGAAATTATTTCTTACAGTTTTGGAGACTGGGAAGTCT
This sequence comes from Galeopterus variegatus, assembly GCF_000696425.1. NCBI lineage: Eukaryota > Metazoa > Chordata > Mammalia > Dermoptera > Cynocephalidae > Galeopterus > Galeopterus variegatus. Next base: position 6,031 of record NW_007747818.1, read on the forward strand.
GCAGTACAGGGAACACATCTGGTGAGGGCCTTCTTCTGGGTGGCAATGCAGGGTGTCACATGGTGAGTGGCATGAGCAAGGGAGCCAACCCTGTCACTTACTCTCCTTATGAAGCCATCAGAACCACACCCATGGCGACCCATTACACCACCAACCCACTACTTCTCGAATACATCAGTCTATTCACGAGGCCACAGCCCTCTCCATCTGATCCTCTCTTTTAGACCCCACCTTCCATCACCATATTGGGGGTTCGGTTCCAGCGTGAGCTTGAGGGAACATTTAAATCACAGCAGTGACTAAATTTTAAAATAGTCTCTGAAGTTTGGGATCATTGCGCTCATTATTACAGAGCTGCTCCTTGATCAGAATTTCTCTTTTAATATTATAGGTTAGTCATTTGCTTTCTTTGACCATTTTTATAATCTACATACATATGTAGCTTCCTAGCATAACGTTTGTTTTGCTTATTTTTTTGACATTGAGTTCTCAGTTTTTTCTGTGAAAGTATTATATATGCTTTAATAAGTCACCGTTTTATTTCTACATACACCTTCATTTAATATCTTGAGTATTTCTAAAAGCACTTTTCTATTGTGATGACTTTATAGAATTAGTCACTAAAGCTTGACATATTTAGAACCCAGCACTTCATCTTAAAGGGTAAGAATTCTTCATAATTCATGATCATTTAAATTTGAAAGCCAATTTCCTATCATATCTGAGAAGATCATCATGATGTTTAACCAATAAAGTAATTAATGAAGAGATATACCAGAGCAAGTCAACTTCTCTATTATGTTGTTTGCATATAGAGAAGGATAATACAATAATATTATTGTATTATCCTATCCTTAACGTTTTAAACCATCTGTCCATTTCATGAGGGCTAATTCAGACAGGGAAAATTAGAGAATAGAATCAGAAAACCCTCATAATTGGGCACCCACAAGCTGAAGTACCTCGGAGTGAACTGAATATAAAAATTTGAGAGAGGGTGCCCATATTAATTTTCTGTTGCTGCTGTGATAAATTATCACAAACTCGATGACTTAAAACAGCACAAATTTATTATCTTAGAGTTCTGAAATGTCACAAGTCTGAATAGGTCTCACTGGGCTAAAATCAAGATGCAGCAGGGCTCCGTTCCTTCTGTGAGCTCTTGGGAAGAATCCATTCCCTTTCCTTTTCCAGCTTCTAGACGCTGCCCACATCCCTTGGCTCATGGCCTCTTCCTCCACCTTCGATGCCAGCAATGGCCAATCAAGTCCTTTTCACTCTGAATCAATCTGACACTGACCGTCCTGCCTCCTTCTCTCACTTATAAAGCCCCTTGTGATTACGTTGGGCCCACCCCAATGATCCAGGATAATCTTCCCATCTCAAGATTTTTAATCACTTCTGCAAATTCTCTTTTTCCAGATAACATTTGCAAGTTCCAGGAATTAGGACTTGGACATCTTTGGGAGGCCATTATTCTGCCTACCGCAGTGCCTCTGACATCTGTTCTATGTGGAGGATCCTACCCACTTTCTCTCTTTTGGTGGGAGAATGGTGTGCACCCTACTTGACAGATTTGAAAGTCAATTTAGAACCTAACCAATGATTTTTTTGATCTAGGCTGTATCTCTTCCTGAAGCAATTAAAACCTCTGGTTTAATGATGAAGGCCTATAGGGTAAAAAAAAAAAAAAAAAAAGTAAGGAAGAAACACCTTTTATAAATCCTCTCCTGCCATCCACAGCATTAATATAAGGGAACACTGCATTTGGCCTATGATATATTACAGTATTGTAGTAAAATATATATTATATATTACTGAAAAAAATATGTGATATTTATTTCTAACATTCTTTAAATAATGCTGGTCATACTATTGACGGTGTGCTTTGCTGTAGTTTTCACAACAACAGTTGGATAAACAATCTTCCTCCATGCTCCCTTAATTGCCCTGTTATGGATTCCTAGTGCTTTCTGAAAGCATGTCACACTTGGCCAAAATGGTCAGAAACCCCCTTACCCAGCGTTCCCTTGTTAGACTTTTCACTACATCATTACCTGATGGCAGGGCCTTCAAGAGCAACTGCTTTGTACCGTATAAAGTGTGCACCTTGGGATTTTCACCATGGGACACTGAGTACTAGAGCATTGCACCCTGCCCTTCCGCGTTCCTTTCTCTCAGTTGCTAATGCATCATGCTTAAATCTACTTTTTCACTATGTGCTAAATCTACAAAAACACCTTCTTGTCAAGGCAATAACTAAACCAAGGAGTAAAAAAGATAGTTACTATTTACGAGGTTATGCAGACTTCTCAGCAGTGCTCAATATCTTTTTTTTTCAAATGTTTAAGGGGGAAAATTAGTGCTTTATGAATAATGCCAAACATTAAACTCTAGCTACCAAAAGTAAAACCCAATACGGGAAGACTCGGTGTTTACAGCTTTCTCGTTTGAATAATGCTTAGAAGTTTTCACTGTATTCAAACCCTTTCCTGACTTTATCAAATGAACTGGCAAACTACGCTGCCTCCCTCCTTGTGATTCCGTTGTACTGTTGGTGGCTAATGATGACCTTGTACATACAGGGGTGGTTTCAGTGGCTTTTTTCCTGTTCCATCAGACTCTCAGCAATTTTTCTCCTGGAGAGAAAGACCCTTTTCCCCAGGTTCTGCCTAGTCACTGTCTTCAAATGCCTCCAACCGCCTTGAAGGGGCGTCCCCAAGCCCCGCTGTCTCCCTCTTCCTCTTCACATAGAGCATTAGTTAATCACAGAACCTGGGACGAATTGCTTTTCCTGTTGTGAATGATTCATGCAATAAATGTGGAGGATCACCAATTGTCAAGACAAAATGGCTTAAATAGAAACATCTTACCCAATCATATTATGAATATATGGTATTTTAATGAGCTGTCACTTCTCCTATCATATCGACGATAGAATACGTTTATCTGACCGCCTGGATCAGGCATCACTTGTGTCGATTCTTTTTTTTTTTTTTCCTTTTTGTCTTTTTTACTGACCGGCAACGGGATCGCAACCCTCGGTGTTGCGCCTGCACCGCGCTCAGCCAGTGAGCGGGAACCGGTCTCCACATGGGATCTGAACCCTCGGCAGGAGCACCGCCGCGCTCCCAAGCGGAGCACTCTCCAGTGAGCCACCAGGCCGGCCCATCTTGTGTCGATTCTTGAATAATAGTAGGCACCAATTACTGACCCCTTCTGTGTTTCAGAATAAGCCCTATGTGCTTACATTCATGACCTTATTTAATCCTCATTTCGCCCCAGTCAAGGAGCTATTATTTGCTCCATTTTGCAGATGAAAAAACTGAGAATCTTGGAGAGTAATTTGCCAAAAAAAATACATATCTCGTAAGAGATCACAATATCATACCTCCCAGCCACTGATTTTATTTCATACACTTTTTCTCACCATCATTTCTCAGCCATATGGCCAACAATGTTTGCCTTTTACAGTCTTACAAGTATTCTCCGCAATGATTTAACACTCCTTAATTATTTGCTGACTGCCTCATTTCCTCTCCGTGATGATAACTCTTTGTCTGATCCTCATTATTCCTGCGCATTCCTCACGTGGGGAAAGCGGTGGCTGTGTTTATTTCTAGCCACTTAAGCACCCGTTCTTTCATCCTTGGATTTTAGTTGGGCCTCTGAAACTGAAATGCATTATTTATCATCCCAAATAGAGATGAAAAAAAACATGTTTCTCTTTTGATAGATTTGGAAGCTTTCTAATTCTAATCTTTTCTCCATAAAACCTCAGGCTAGGTTTCCATAAAGCTATTTCTTTTTGTAGGATTGTAAAAGAACAGTTCTTGCTTGTATATGGTTTTATCAACAGAGAAACTAAATTCATTTCTTGATATTTTCTATATTTTTGACCTTTTTTCACCTGACTTCATTTATTATTATTAGCTCCTTCTTCATAATTTACCAGTTAGAGCACTCAATAAGAAATATACCACTCAATGTATTTTTTCCTTGAAGCTTTGAATACTGGTATTTTTTTTCTCAAAGCTTTGAATACCAGTCTTTGATCAAGTAGTGCACATAAAAAATGAGAATGCACCCAGGTGTTCCATGTTATGGCTGCTTTTTTTTAGAACCCAGTTAGAGTCCAGTGCCCACCCACCATGCCAGACCTCAGAATGCTGCAGCTGAAAGGGACTTTGAGGTCATCTAGAGTAGCTGCCCCATTAGAGATGAGGCAACTAAGATCAAAATAACTTAACCAGGGGACTGGCCGGTTAGCTCAGCTGGTTAGCACACTACCTTGTAACACCAAGGTCAAGGGTTCGGATCCCAGTACTGGCCAGGCACCAAAAATAAAATTAAAATGGCCAGGGAGATTTTAAAATAAAATAAAATGAATAACTTAACCATAGTTAAGCACCTTGTTAGGGAAGAATCAGGACTCAAATCCAAGCCTCCTGACTCATGATTTAATAGCATCTTTGGAAAACTAGAAACCCACAGAGGATCGGGTCCAATCTCTTTTTCTCATGTATCTTCTTTACACATATGTACAAATTGATCATCTGGCTTTGGATTTGAAATCTAGAGCTTCTTCCAAAATACTGTGGTCTTCTAGTATTAACATACCTGGCTTTTGGGGAAAGAAAGGAAACAAATATGAACCCAAGCATAAGGAATATGCAGATTTTTCCAGCAATATCACTTCATGTAAGAACTTTATATGCAATTCTTGGAGGAGACAGGTAAGCATGTCATTTCATCATTATCGTCTACATATATGATAACCACAGATCAGAGTTCTTTGAAGATGTTTATTATAAATACCCTTGACTTCCAAATGCCTCCCATTATTATTAGCATCACATAATGAATATTTGTCATTCTGTGCAACTAGAAGCCCAGTTTTCTCTCTGAGATCCTGATGAGGGAACTTCTTTTCTATTGATGATCCTGGTCACAAGTCAATATGAGAAATGCCCTTTGATTACTTCCTCTAAGACATTACCTCTGACCCTAAGAAACCAACAGAAAAAAATAAGAGAATGTGTTGTTTCCAAGTCTATTGAAAACCTCTTGAAGTGTCTCTGGGATGATGTCAGCCCATAGCTCCGACTCTGGTGCTGGAACTAGTGGCCGAATTGAACCCTCATCGGCCTCCATCTTGTGTTGAAGATGTGTGTGACGTAAACTGAGCTAAAGTCAACCTCCCTTCTTTCACCGAGGCAGCACAGTTCATCCTACCCTTTTTCAAGTCTCAGCAGATCAGCTGTGATTTTAGACATGGCCTCATCTCATGGGGATTGGGCCACCTCAGGCTTCTCTGCTCACCCTTCAGGACGCTTGTGGAAACCAGAACTTGTAGTGTGGATTCAACCTTCCCCATTCTTCCTGCACCAGAGTGTGTCAATGATAGCATGTGTTTGGAGAACACTACCATGGGTCAAAGTATATTTTTTCTCCTTAATTTTTCAATGACTAAGCCTTTAGGATAAAAGAACAGAACATGTCTGACAACATAATAAAATATTTAAAATCAGGACTTTCTCAGAAAGTGTAGACTCTGAGATCACTGTACCCACCTGCACTGGTTTCTTCTGCCCTCATGCCTGTGACTGTCACTGCTCTTCTCTGTAGGTTCCCACCCACCTGCCGAGACCCTGAGGCCTGAGGACAGAGTTCATGCTCCTGTTTTTGTGGTTTTCATCACTTAACCCTAAGCAATTTGCAGTGATGTTTTTGGTTTGTCTTGCTCCTTTCTGCCCTCACGGTCATACAGAGATATCAGATGGAGGTCCCCAGCCAGTCCACCCTGTGTCCTACTGGCCTGCTGCTACCAGACAACGTGCATATTTCACCATCAGTTGGAGATAAGAAAGCCACAGAGATTCCATAACCTTAGCCAAGACCCCTTGTGAGGGATGGCGGTGCTGTTCTCTTGGCCAATAGCTACATAAGCCAATAGAAGGAAGCCATATGACACTTCATGTCACTGGTGGCTTTCTTAAGAAGCCCAAAGAGCTCATAGGCTGTATTTAATAGCCCACATACTCTGGAATGCCTGCTGCATGTGTACTGCATACTGATCTATAAGGGACAGAGCACAGGGGTGACTGAGCTGTGGGGAATGACAGAAACTGGACGTGATCATCAGGTGCTCTTTCCTGTTAG
>NW_007747819.1:0-332 GCF_000696425.1 Galeopterus variegatus
GGGACAAGACAATGTTGATGATGAAGCCCACAGCAGCAAACCATCCACATCAATTTACAAGGAAAAAATTAACCCTATTCATGCCCTAATTGAAGAGGACCAATGATTAAAAGCAGAAACAGTAGCCAACACCATAGACATCTCAATTGGTTCAGCTTACACAATTCTGACTGAAAGATTAAAGTTGAGCAAACTTTCTGCTCCATGGGTGCCCAAACTGTTGCACCCAGATCAGCTGCAGACAAGAGCAGAGTTTTCGATGAAAATTTTAAACAAGTAGGATCAAAATCCTACAGCATTTCTTTGAAAAACTGTAACAGGAGATGAAACAT
>NW_007747819.1:2131-2858 GCF_000696425.1 Galeopterus variegatus
CCAAATTTTTACTACCTCAGGTGCTGGCATAAATTATAAAAGGCTAAACTGAGATTCCAAACCTACAACAACAGCAAAATGATAAAATATCAAATGTTGCATGCAGCATAAGTTAATATAATATTACATGTTACATAGCCATACAGAGTTTTTTAGCAGTGAGGAAACACCTTGATATCCTCCCATAAGGAAAATATTTCCACCTCTATTTAATAGTCATTGCAAATCCTGAGAAAACCCCTGCAGTATTATTTTACTTCATGCAACAATTCTGACCACGTGTCCCTGCTTGATCCTCCCTCTTTCCCCTCTGACAGACACCATGCTTGCCTGGCTCTCCTGCCTCTTAAAGACTTTGTGCTTTTCAGACTCCTTCACCATCCTTTTCCATCACACCTCTCACAAGACAGAGTTCCCCAGAACTCACTGTTCAGTTTTTTCTTCTCATACTTTCCTCGGGCAATCTCATGCCAAACTATTGTTATTTCAACTACCTAATTTACAAAAACCCTCTTTCATTCATTCATTCATTCATCCATTCAACCAATATGTGCTGGACCCCTGTTGTGTGGTAGGCGTCCTTTTGATACAAGGGATTAAATATAGATATAGTCTTCTCATGGACTTTACAGTTGGGCAGGGGTTGGTATTACTGTTAACCAAAGCATCACAAAAACGAATGTGCAATCATAATATTGGGAAGCGCGTGTAGGTGAGGAGGTGCTTG
>NW_007747819.1:5980-6207 GCF_000696425.1 Galeopterus variegatus
TTTCTCTTATTTCTAAACCTTTAGTTTATAAATACTTGGCTATATAGGATCATTCATAACATATCAGTTTGAATTTTTTTTATTTTTCTCTTTAGTATTACAGACTGAATATTTGTGTACTCTCCTGCTCCCCCAAATTCACATATCAAAGCTGTAACACCCAGTGGGACAGTAGCAGGAGGTGGGACCTTTGGGGGGTAATTAGCTTTAGATGAGATCTTGTGAGT
>NW_007747819.1:11984-12191 GCF_000696425.1 Galeopterus variegatus
TGAAAAGATTGTTGTTTTGAATGCATAAAATAAATATATATAAGAAAAACATCATAAAAAATTTAAGAATAAATGACCGACTGGATAATATTTTTAATATATTTGATAGATAAATGGTTAGTTCACTTATGTACAGAGTCCTATATCGGGGCCGGCCCGGTGGCGCACTGGATAGTGCACCGCTTGGGAAGCGTGGCGGCGCTCCCG
>NW_007747820.1:0-394 GCF_000696425.1 Galeopterus variegatus
TATGTATATGAATAATCAATTGGCTAATATTTAACAGCCATGACTACTATGGAAAGTTGGAGAAAAAGTCTAAGTTGTGAGAAAGAGGATTAAATATGAATCCTATTATAGTTAAGAAAAGATACACATAATAAAAAGTTAAACTATAAAATCAAAAACAGCCAAATATAAGTGAGTGATACATTAATAGCCATAAATATTAAGATGCAAGAGATTATGCCAAAGTGGTAAAGTAAGTTTTAGTTCAAGTAAATTTTATGTGAGCTAACACTTTTTAAAGATTTGAAATTTGCTAGCCAAAAATGAAGAAAAAGACTATTTCGGGCAGGAGGAATAACAGGAATAAAGATACAAATTAAAAATATAGAAAGATGTATTCAGGGACCCATGAGTT
>NW_007747820.1:3534-3767 GCF_000696425.1 Galeopterus variegatus
AGATGATTTGGCAACAGTATCAAACTATTAACTTTGTATATTTCTTGTCCAAGCAATAACAGCATAAAAATTATTCCTTCTTTGCTTTCTTTTTTCTTTTTTATTATACATACGTGTGGGGTACAACATTGACTTTTGGTAATTATGTAGAATGTGTGGTGGTCAGATCAGTATAGTTAGCTTATTCATCATTACAATATGCAATCATTTTTTGTCTGTTGACCAATTCCTCA
>NW_007747820.1:5716-6477 GCF_000696425.1 Galeopterus variegatus
AAAGACATACCTGGACTCCAATGCTCATTGCAGCTCTGTTTACAATAGCCAAGACATGGAATCAACTTAAATGTCCACTGATGGATGATTGGATAAGGAAACTGTGGTATATATATACCATGGAATACTACTCTGCCATAAAAAAGAATGAAATACTTCCATTTGCAACAACATGGATGAGCCTGGAGAAACTTATGTTGAGTGAAATAAGCGAAGCACAGAGGGATAAATTCTGCATGTGCTCACTCATAGGTGGGAGCTAAGAGAGAAAGAAGGAAGGAAAGAAAGATAGGCCACAATAGTGCATTGGACGTCCAGAGGGAGAGAACATTCTATGGGTTACCAAGTAGAGTGGGGGGAAAGGAGGAGGAGGAGGGAAGTTGGGGGAAATTGTGTGGGGAACACGGGGTACAAATGCAATCTGCCGTAAGGGGTATACAGCCAGTATGAATATGTCCCTCACATAATAGGCATGAAGGGTGACAATCAGCTTTGCATCTCATGAATATTCATAACCAATAAAAAAAGAAATATTTTGGTTCTCTCTTTCTCTCTATATGTAATGTATTTACTTTATATGATAAAGATAAAATACAAATAAAATATATTATATACTATTTATATATATAATAATGAATGAAACAATATCATCCTGAAATAGAACCAAATATATAGAAATATAGTTTGTAATAACTGAAGCATTTATGATAATTTAGGAAAACACAGATTGTTAAATAAATGGAATTGGTGGGAAAAGATGA
>NW_007747820.1:11855-12190 GCF_000696425.1 Galeopterus variegatus
TGTCTCTGTATGCAGATCACATGATCCTATATATAGAAAAGCCTAAAGACTCTACAAAAAACTCATTGAGTTCATAAATGATTTCATCAAAGTTGCAGGATACAAAATCAACATGCAAAAATCAGTAGCATTTTTTAATATTCTAACAATGAACTGGCAGAAAAAGAGAAGGCTAATCCGTTTATAATAGCTACCCCCAAAATAAAATACCTAGGGCCGGCCCAGTGGTGCACTCGGTAGAGTGTGGTGCTTGGGAGTGCAGTGGCGCTCCCGACGAGGGTTTGGATCCCATATAGAGACCGGTCCGCTCACTGGTTGAGCGCGGTGCGGGTGCG
>NW_007747821.1:0-529 GCF_000696425.1 Galeopterus variegatus
GGAACAAAAAAGGGGCATTTCATAATGAAAAAGGGGTCAATTCTCCAAAAAGACATAATGTATATATACCTAACAAGACAGTGTCAAAATCTGTGAGGCAAAAACTGATAGAACTGCAAAGAGAAATAGATGAATTTACTATTACAGTTGGAGACTTTGATGCTTTTCTATCAGAAATAGACCAAGCAGGCAGAAAATCAGTAAGGATATGGTGGAACTGAAAAGCACCATCAATCAACTGGATCTAACTTACAGTTATAGACCTCTTCACCCAACAACAGTAGATATACATTCTTCTTAAGCTCACATGGATCATTCACCAAGACAGACCACATTATGGGCCATAAAACACATCTTACCAAATTCAATAGAAATCATACACAGTATGCTCTGAGATCACAATGGAATTCAACTAGAAATTAATAACAGAAAAATATCTGGAAAGCCCCCAAATCCTTGGAGATTAGATACCTTTCTGAATAACAAATGGGTTAAACAAGTCTCAAGAGAGATTAAAAATATTTTTTTT
>NW_007747821.1:4846-6790 GCF_000696425.1 Galeopterus variegatus
ATCCCGGATACTGCTGCATTTAGTTGTCATGTTTCTTTCATCCTTTTTCATCTGTGGCAGTTTCTTAGTCTTTCCTAGTTTCCCATACCTTTATAGTTTTGAGGAGTACTGGCCAGGTATTCTGTAGAATGTCCTTCAATTTGGGTTTCTCTGTTTTTCTCAGGACCAGACTGGGATTACTGGTGTTTGGGAAAAATATCACAGTGGTGCAGTGCCCTTCTCAACACATGTTATCACCATGACTTATTATTACTGGAGATGTTAATCTTGATCATTTGGAAAAGGGGCTGTCTCTCCAGGTTTCTCTACACTCCTACCATAGATTTTAATGACTGTACACCATTTAATCCAGTGGATGTATGCTAGCTCCATGGTTCTCAGATATTGAAAATATTTCTGATGTTTTATATTACAATCAAACAGATATTAGGGGTACCCATACACACAAAAAGAGTTGTTTTCATACCCTTGTACATTGCTGCTAGCAACTTGAGTGACCAAATTACAGTGGATGCATAAATGATTAACAAAACCTTTCTCCTTTCTCCATGAGAATTTGACCTTCAGTTAATTTTCTACCTCATTTCCCCTGGAAATCTGAAAAGGTAGACTATCACTTTGCCACCATTGCTTATGGTAAAAATATCCCTCACTGGTAAACTGTACTTGAACTAGAAGAATTAAAAATAGGTGTTGGGAACCCATAGCTTCAGGCTTCCTTGAGTGTGATGACTCTCTTAATGGGCCTGTCCCTTGTGGGAACCTTAGAAGCTAAATCCATGGAGTTGTTGTTAAAAGCCTCTAACTTCCGTGGGAATAAGGCTTCGAAGCTAGGGAAGCTCCTGCACCAGGTCCTAGCTAAGTCTCATTTTCTTGCAACTGAGTTGTAACATGGGGGGTCAAAGACAATAGTTCTGTGGACAGAGTATACTCTGCTGGCAACTGTGATTTCTGTCTTATATACCTCTAAGTTCATCTTATGCCACAGGGCTTCTCTTTTACCCTAACTGCGCTCTTAGTGCCCTGATACATCAAAGGCATATGTTCATCACTATATTTATATTCAGAGAGTATACCTTCTGACTTAAAGCTGGAGTCCATGAAAACTTTATTAATTTTTAAGGGTTGGAATTAGGTATTCTACTACAGCTTAAAAAGCAAAAGTAGAATGAAAATGGAGAGAATGACAGAACCACATAAGCCGTCACAATACCTGAACTTTCTGTCCTTTAAGGGCGGCACCACATTCTCTTCACAAGAATCCAAAGTTACACGGGTACATTGTTTTGCTACATTTTCTGAAAGATACAGAAGATCAGAGACAGACACATTACATGCACATGTGTGCACACACGCTCCATTTCATATGGTTACAAAGTCTAGGATTCCTTTTGACACTTCCATTATAATTTCAAAATAGTGTTCCATGGTAAAATGTGCTATAAAATTCAAAAAATGGGGGGGAGTCACTTTAAAAATCTACTACTAATATGTGAGCATTTCAACTCTTTAGATCTAAACCATAACAATCCTTCAAGAAAAAACAGTCCAGAGAGTGGCATGTCCACTGTGGGCAGGATGAACAGACCATGAAAGGTTATTGGTATGGGTTGCAGGCACACCTGGCTTCAGGATAACCTGATGATGAGAACATGGAGAGTAAAGGCTGCAACACTTCTGGAGTGTAGAGACTTTTGTGTCTTTCATTTAAACACGCTTTAGTCAATCAGCATTTAGTTGACTGAAATGATTTCATGTTTCAATCAAAAAGCTATCTGGCAATACCTATTGTTCCCTTTAACTTAAAAAACAAACAGTCTACCAACAAACTATCTAGAAATACAGAATATAGAATATATAGAGAGAAATACAGAATAAACTTCTAACAAGTGATGCTAACATTATACACAGCCAAGTATTACACTGGATTGAACCGTATCAGAT
>NW_007747821.1:7829-9076 GCF_000696425.1 Galeopterus variegatus
ATATGCTTCCATCTAGTGGAGTGAAATTCTCTGGCAGTTCTTTCATTACTGCCTTGGTGACCAATTGCTATTTTTAAAAAGTTCCAGCAGTGATACAGTTAGTATATAATTTTTAGATTGGTACTTAATAACTAACAATTACATGTGCTCAATGACAATGTCATATATTAGAATTTGGTTTAGATATATAAAGATCTTTCATATATATTATATGGGTGATAGATTTGAGGTGGGGGAGAAATAAGGACTACTTGTGAGTTTTATCATTACTCTCTTGAATGTAAGATCACTAAAAAAAATAAGAAAATTATGACTTTTTGAGTATATTACTTGGCTACATGCCTAAAATAATAAAATTTGTACACATATATAGTAAGGACTAAAATTGGCTATTTGTTGTACATATTAAATTAGAAAATATTCATTACTCTTAGCATTCAAATAATTTAATCTGTCTGTAGTAACCCTTTTGTTTGCTGTGAAACATAAACAAACCCTAAACAACAGGTTGGACTTTGTATATTTGCCTTTAAATGTTTCTATAGGTTCCCTGCCCCCCGTGTTCTACCTATAATCTAAGTTATTAAATTTTTAGAATACACAGCGACTTTATGAAGACATATGCCAAAGAAAAAAGCATATAGGTAAGAATACAATGAAAAGATTTTAAGTCTCCTATTTATGATTTTCAAACTTTCCATTTAGAATCTTCAAGAAGAAAATTATAATACTGAAAGAATCAAAGTTGGCAGAAGATTAAAACAGTGTAACACACACCTTTATCTTCTAACATGTGCACTGACTCTGCTGGAAGTTTGTGGAATGGGGTAGAAGCAAGCTGTGCAGCAAATNCATGTGCACTGACTCTGCTGGAAGTTTGTGGAATGGGGTAGAAGCAAGCTGTGCAGCAAATGTAAAGTCTCCTGGGCTCTTAGGAGTGGGTGCCAGGGTTTTGTTGCAGCGAATACCCCATATGGTTGAATCATCTAGAAACTCTTCAGCATGAGGCACTTCCTACAACAAAGGATAAACTCAAAAAAGCAGCAATCTCCCTGTTTTGTCCATGGAATTTTATACATTAACACTTTAAGACTAAAAAAAATGAGGAATTAAAGAAGAAACAGATGTCAACCCCTGGCTAACACACAGCCAAGGTCATCATGGTTCTGTTCTTTTCCCTAGAACTGGGATACTTCATTTTTAACACACCACATTGGAGTCACACCACAAGGGTCACATTTTTGTTT
>NW_007747821.1:11952-12190 GCF_000696425.1 Galeopterus variegatus
GCAAATGCCTCTAACAAAGTAGTAGCAAATAATAGTGTAACACTCCTAATTATACTCTAGATCAACTTTCCTACCTGATATGTTAAACATGACTGTTGTTTTAGGTTAATGTGCTATGAAATTTAATGGAAAAGTTTTCACAAATTAAGTTTTCAAAGGATTCTAAACTATTAAGATGTGACTAACAAGTGGATTTCTACCTTTATAATTGAAATGGTCCAGGGCTTAAATAACCCCT
>NW_007747822.1:0-932 GCF_000696425.1 Galeopterus variegatus
TTAATTATTTATAATTCATTATACGTATTTTGGCAGTTCAACATTGATATATGTTGATCAAATCAATATTCCTAGCATCTATATTATTACAAATCATACTTACTCTTTATGCCCCTTATCCAATAGCTCCCCTTCCCCCTCTCCCTCCCTCCTCCCCTTGATTACCCTAGATTTCTTCTCTCCTTCTGAAAGAGGAATGGATACTCTATTGATTTTTTACCTAGAAGATCTGTCCAACTCTGAGAGGTGTGTTCAGGTCCCCACTATCATTGTAGAGCAGATGCTGGTTCTGTCACTCTGGGATGGGCTTTGTGGAAAGAGCCATCCTCTTCTTGTTTCCTTCTTTTTTCCCTAACAGGTATCTTGTTTCTTAGCTCTTTCCAATGTACATATCACACTTCTTTTATTATTAAAAATGAATAAATAAAATTTGATGATTCTGGCTTCTTTGTTCATATTTCTTTAAAGGGATCCACATTTGGGCCTTTTTACTTTTTTGATTCAGGTAAAACACACACACATAAAGGCAGCAGTCTTTTTTGTTGTTGTTGTTGGTCAATATACAATATGGTTGATTATTGGGGCCCATTACCGAAACCTCCCTACCCCCCCTCACTCCCAGCAACCTCCTTTCTGTTCGCTTGTCGTATCAACTTCGAGGAATTGTGATTGTTGTGTCTTCTTCCCTCCCACCCCACACCCAGTTATTTGTGTATTTATTTATTAATTTTTAGCTCCCACAAATAAGTGAGCACATGTGATATTTCTCTTTCTGTGCCTGACTTGTTTCACTTAATATAATTCTCTGTAGGTCCATCCATGTTGTTGCAAATGGCAGTATTTCATTCTTTTTTATAGCAGAGTAGTATTCCACTGTGTAGATATACCACAGTTTCCATATCCACTCATTTGATGATGGACATTTGGGCTGG
>NW_007747822.1:1892-3222 GCF_000696425.1 Galeopterus variegatus
CAATGGATGAACTCCTTGGCAGTCCTGACCTAGCAATGTGATATTAGAATTAATTCAAGGTTTGAAGGTTTTGTGTTTTCAAGAAAGGAAGCTTTGAGGGGACTAAAGTCCCTTACAGGATGTTTGAGCCCTACAAAATATTCCTAAAATAAACCATATAACTCTGAACAGACCACAGGAACAATGTACCTGCTAGAACCAATGATTCACACTGCAAAACCAGCCTGGAAGGAAGGTTTATACTCAGGGCTGTAATGTTGAGAGAAGAACTGTATGGACCTGCATGTTCACTGTAATCAACTGGACATCAGTTGTTAGTCTGCACCCTGATATGTGGTACTATATTAAAAGTTCAATTATGGTTATTCTTTTGGCAAGCTGGATGCTCAGAAGTGGCAGTGGCCATGTGTCAGCTGAAATTCATATTATTGAGCCCATGCATGGAACTTATTGAGAAAGGACACTGACTGAAGTCCATGTGTTGGATCATTTTAATTACTGAGAGCTCTTTACTGTCTAATGACCTTTGATGGGTATTAGCTTGGAAAGTCATTATTTTCAACCATGGCACATTTTGAAATGTCGACTCATATCTTTTCCAATACAATTTTGCCTCCAGTCCTTCAGCTATGTTTCTTCAAAGTCCTGGTAACCTGTCAAAACCCACAGTCAATGTCATTGAATTGCCAATCTCTCTTAGCAAAGTGTCAGTACTAGTTTATTTCAGTTGCTTGTAAAAAAATACCTGAAACTGGGTAATTTGTAAAAAAAAATATGTATTTTTTACAGTTTCAGAGCCTGGGAAAGGCAAACTGCAGGGAATACATCTGGTGAGAGCTTTGTTGGAGTGTAGTGACTTTTCACAGCAAAGCAGCATGTCACATGGAGGATGGCAGAAGCAGACAGAGAGAACTCCTTATGAGCTCTCCTTCTGAAGTTCTCAGAACCATATCCATGACCACATTAAACCATCAACCAATGAATCCATTTACTAGGGCATAGTCCTCACAGTCTAATCACCTCTTTGAAGCCCCACTTTTCAACTACCACTATAGAATTCTGATCCTCTTAAGATTGTTTCAGTGGGGACCAAGCCTCAATGAAATGGGAGGACACCCAATCCACAGCATTCCACACCTGACACCCAAAAATTCATATCCTATAAAACATATAAATGTATTCATTATGTACCCAAAGTCTCAACTCGCTTCAATGCAGAAGTCCCAAGTCCTACATATGAAATCAAAACACCTTATCTACGTCTAAGATACAATGGTGGGACAAACATAGGATACATATTACCATTCAAAAGAAAAAAGGAAAAAAAAAA
>NW_007747822.1:3958-6786 GCF_000696425.1 Galeopterus variegatus
ACCTCTCCCAGAATGGCATTGGATGCTGGTAGCTTGATAATCCTGGAGTCTACATAGTGGTACACTCTCATGGTTGTACTAGGCATGTCAGTGGTGATGGTTTCCTGAGGCACCTCAGACCCCATATATCCACCTGGTATTGCTTTAGTGAAGGCTGCATGCAATGACTCTGCCTTTGTGACAGATCTCTTCCCAGGCCCCAAGGTTTTTCCATACATCCTTTGAAATCAGGGTAGTGGCTCCCAACCATCCACAGCTCTGGCCTCCTGTGAGCCTGCAGACCTAACACCCCTTGGACACTGCCAGGATTCACCACACCCCACAACTCTGGTACCAATTTTCTGTATTAGTCTGTCTCTGTTGCTTACAACAAAATACCTGAAACTGGTTAATTTGTAGAGAAACAATATTGATTCCTTACATTTTCAGAGGCTGGGAAATGCAACGTCCAGGGAATACATCTGTTGAGAGTCACATTGCCGGGTAGTGACTTTTCACAGCCAAGTAGGGTGTCACATGGAGAATGGCAGAAGCACAGAGAGAGAGAGAGAGAGCAAGATAAGAGCTCCTTATGTGCTGCCCTTTTAAAGTTCTCAGAACCACACCTATGACCAGCTTTAGACCATAACTTATTAATCCATTTACTTGGGCATGATCCTCACAATCTAATCATCTCTTCAGGGCCCCATCTTTCAATTATCATAATAGGATTTCCCACCCTCTTAACACTGTCACAGAGGGGACCAAACTTCAATGAGTATGGAGGGACATCCAATCCACAGCAGTGACTATCAGATGTAACCCTTAGAGATTCTCCACTGTCATGATTTCCATTCTTTCAGGGTATCCCTGACTATAACAGTGGTGTGACATCACTCCAGCATAAATCACATGACAAATATTAAGGCAAAAAAGTGTCTCTAAATCCACAAATAATTCAGAAACAGAAGGAAACAACTAGATCAGCCTGATGTTGCACCATTTCTCACACATAACAAGGTGCATATATAAGTATGCATAGACAATTATGTATCAAATAAATGTATACGCACCTATATGTGTACTGTAAATGTATATGGAAATTTCCTTCAAATTATGTAAGTTTACTCTTTTACTCAAACATCATTTAGTTTAAATTTCTCAATATCTTCATGAATGGGTTACTGAGCATTCATATCTAGCAAGGTAACAATATTAGTATGTTTCAGTTACTTATTAAAAAATACCTGAAACTGTGTAATTTGTAAAGAAACAATATGTATTTATTACAGTTTCAGAGGCTGGGAAAGACAAAGTGCAGAGAATACATCTGGTGAGAGCTTTGATGGAGTGTGGGGACTTTTCACAGTATGTCACATGGAGGATGACAGAAGCAGAGAGAGAGAGAACTCCTTATGAGCTCTCGTTCTGAAGTCCTCAGAACCATATCCATGACCACCATTAAACCATCAACCATGAATCCATTTCCCAGGGCATAGTCTTCACAATCTAATCACCTCTTCAAAGCCCCCCTTTTCAACTACCACAATAGAATTCTGATCCTCTTAAGATTGTTTCAGTGTGGACCAAGCCTCAATGAAATGAGAGGACACCCAATCCCCAGAATTCCACACCTGACACCCCAAAATTCATATCCTTTTCATATATAAATGTATTCATTATGTACCCAAAGTCTCAACTCGCTTCAATGCAGAAGTCCCAAGTCCTACATATGAAATCAAAACACCTTATCTACGTCTAAGATACAATGGTGGGACAAACATAGGATACATATTACCATTCAAAAGAAAAAAGGAAAAAAAAAAAGATAAAAGAAATAGACCAAAAGAAATGGGTACCAGGTGCTAAGCAATTACAAAATCAAAGAGAGCAGGTAGTGAATGTTTAAGCTGGTGAATCACACTCCCTGACTCCATGTTCCAAATTCTCTGCATCCTGGTGTGGGGTTGGGCCTCCAAGTCCTCAGGCAGCTTCACTTCTATGGCTTTCCTGGTCTCAGGGCAGGCATCAGCTCTCCCAGAATGGCATTGGATGCTGGTAGCTTGATAATCCTGGAGTCTACATAGTGGTACACTCTCATGGTTGTACTAGGCATGTCACTGGTGAGGGTTTCCTGAGGCACCTCAGACCCCATATATCCACCTGGTATTGCTTTAGTGAAGGCTGCATGCAATGACTCTGCCTTTGTGACAGATCTCTTCCCAGGCCCCAAGGTTTTTCCATACATCCTTAGAAATCAGGGTAGTAGCTCCGAACCATCCACAACTCTGTCCTCCTGTGAGCCTGCAGACCTAACACCTGCTGTTGATGCTGTTGAAATCCAGACAAATTTTGAATATGAAGGAAAATATTGCTACACCCATGTTTAGTTTTTGTTTTTATTTTTGTTGAGAAAGACTTTCATTTGTTTGTCAAGTAATAATTGTATATTTTTTGCAATTTACTCTTTTTCTATTGCCTCTAAGACATAATGAAGTTTTCTTGCTGTGATCCTACCTTGCCAGTGATACTTAGAAGCACCTCCACAAGTATTGGGGGGCCGTGCCCTAAATGACAAAATTCTGAGAGATGGGGATATAGTTACCATACTGAGCAGTCTGGACTTAACTCCGCATCATCACCATCACTTCTGAAAGCACATTTCTCAAAATCCTTTTCCCTCACTGATTTCCTGAACTTGCTGATGAGGGGCCCTCTCTGACATTTGGGAGTCAGAAGAGGAGGATTCACAACTCACTACAGGACCTGTAGGAAGACACGTGGGCAAGGGTGAGGACTGGAGAGTCACCTGGTGAGGGGCTGCAGGCAGCTGAGAGCATCTGCACCCC
>NW_007747822.1:7253-9437 GCF_000696425.1 Galeopterus variegatus
GTTCACTCTCATGGTTGTACTAGGCATGTCACTGGTGAGGGTTTCCTGAGGCACCTCAGACCCCATATATCCACCTGGTATTGCTTTAGTAAAGGCTGCATGCAATGACACTGCCTTTGTGACAGATCTCTTCCTGGGCCCCAAGGTTTTTCCATATATCCTTAGAAATCAGGGTAGTATCTCCCAACCATCCACAGCTCTGGCCTCCTGTGAGCCTGCAGACCTAACACCCCTTGGACACTGCCAAGGTTCTCCACACCCCACAACTCTGGTACCAATTTTCTGTATTAGTCTGTCTCCGTTGCTTACAACAAAATACCTGAAACTGGATAATTTGTAGAGAAACAATATTGATTCCTTACATTTTCAGAGGCTGGGAAATGCAATGTCCAAGGAATACAACTGTTGAGAGTCACACTGGCGGGTAGTGACTTTTCACAGCCAAGTAGGGTGTCACATGGAGAATGGCAGAAGCACAGAGAGAGAGAGAGCAAGATAAGAGCTCCTTATGTGCTGCCCTTTTAAAGTTCTCAGAACCACGCCTATGACCAGCTTTAGACCATAACTTATTAATCCATTTACTTGGGCATGATCCTCACAATCTAATCATCTCTTCAGGGCCCCCTCTTTCAATTATCATAATAGGATTTCCCACCCTCTTAACACTGTCACAGAGGGGACCAAACTTCAATGAGTATGGAGGGACATCCAATCCACAGCAGTGACTATCAGATGTAACCCTTAGAGATTCTCCACTGTCATGATTTCCATTCTTTCAGGGTATCCCTGACTATAACAGTGGTGTGACATCACTCCAGCATAAATCACATGACAAATATTAAGGCAAAAAAGTGTCTCTAAATCCACAAATAATTCAGAAACAGAAGGAAACAACTAGATCAGCCTGATGTTGCACCATTTCTCACACATAACAAGGTGCATATATAAGTATGCATAGACAATTATGTATCAAATAAATGTATACGCACCTATATGTGTACTGTAAATGTATATGGAAATTTCCTTCAAATTATGTAAGTTTACTCTTTTACTCAAACATCATTTAGTTTAAATTTCTCAATATCTTCATGAATGGGTTACTGAGCATTCATATTGAGGCCATACATTTTAGTAAAATAGATTTGTCTATATATGTAGATGTTTAAATATTGTATTGACCAGAATATGCACAATAATGATTGGTAACAAACCACTCAAAACTCAGTGGTTTATAACACTGAGCATTTATTTTCATGTTCGTGGACATTCCTCTTAACAGTGACTGGCTGATGCAGGTGCGACTCAGCTGGGGGCCTCTGCAGCAGGCACTGAGCTCATCTCCAGCATGTGGATTGCATTTGACCTGAGGCCAAGGCTGAAGGACAGTGACTACTAAGGGCACAAGATTCTCATGAGAAGTAACAGGAGTGAACAGAATCCTCAAAGGGAGCTGCACAATAAGGCCAATATTTGATCATGCTGTTGACAATTGTTCATGTTTATTATCCTTTACAATCTAAAAAACATTTTGAAATATACTCTTTAGTTAATTAGAAAGTAAATATGGGTTCATATTTTTAACAAGAAGCTCAGTAAAAAGTAGATTTTCATTCAGTGCGTCTCAGGTGATTCTGCTGTTTTGCATCTGTAATAAGCTCTATGTGACGCTGTTGATGCTGTTGAAATCCAGACAAATTTTGAATATGAAGGAAAATATTGCTACACCCATGTTTAGTTTTTGTTTTTATTTTTGTTGAGAAAGACTTTCATTTGTTTTTCAAGTAATAATTGTATATTTTTTGCAATTTACTCTTTTTCTATTGCTTCTAAGACATAATGAAGTTTTCTTGCTGTGATCCTACCTTGCCAGTGATACTTAGAAGCACCTCCACAAGTATTGGGGGGCCATGCCCTAAATGACAAAATTCTGAGAGATGGGGATATAGTTACCATACTGAGCAGTCTGGACTTAACTCCGCATCATCACCATCACTTCTGATCCTTTTCCCTCGCTGATTTCCTGAACCTGCTGATGAGGGGCCCTCTCTGACATTTGGGAGTCAGAAGAGGAGGATTCACAACTCACTACGGGACCTGTAGGAAGACACATGGGCAAGGGTGATGACTGGAGAATAACCTGGTGAGGGGCTGCAGGCAGCTGAGAGCATCTGCACCCCCACCATT
>NW_007747822.1:10537-12189 GCF_000696425.1 Galeopterus variegatus
AGCAGACGGAGGCACTGGGAGGAGCAGCTGAGGCAGCCCAGCCTCACACTTCTGCTTTCCTAGGGGTTTATGTATAGGCTTGTAACACTGTGGGAGGGTTATTATAATAGTGTTGACAGTAATAAATTCCAACATCATCAGCTTCCAGGCCACTGATGGTAAGAGAGTAATCTTTCCCTGATCCACTGCCACTGAACCTTGATGAGACTCCACTTTGTAAATTAGATGCATCATAGATCAGGAGCTTGGTAGCCTTCCCTGGTTTCTGTTGATACCAGGCTAAGTACTTGCTAATGCCCTGACTAGCCTGGCAAGTGATGGTGACTGTGTCTCCTAGAGATGCAGACAGGGAGGATGGAGACTGGGTCATCTGGATGTCACATCTGGCACCTGAGATTAGAAACATAAAGACAAACATCCATGTGATTAATCATGTTATAAGGGTACCTCCCTGAAGAGCTACTAGTACTGACCTAACAGAACTAGGAAATTCCTAGTGTTCTCCCTCCTTACCTGGGGACCAGAGCAGAAGGAGCCCGAGGAGCTGAGCGGAGGCCCCCATGTCCATGCTGTGTCCTGATTGTGACTGGCTCCTAGACAGGCTGTAAGCAGCCTGTGAATAAGTCTTCAGGGCAGTGGGCTGTGCTCTGGGAACATGCAAATCTGCACAGCTGCAAGCATGACTTATCTCAATAACTCAGCTCAGGACCAGGTGTCCCGAGAATGTCTATGGCAGCACAAATTTGCCTATAGAGAATGTGTTTTTCCCTGGGGGCCACAGAGGGGAATTGTTCTCCTGTCCTGTGGGTAGAGTGTTATCTTGCTGTCTTTATGGTTCATGACCTGCTTTTCTTTTTTGCTTTTCCTCAGATTAAGGGCTCATCAGAGAAACACATGTCCAGAAACTACAAGAAATTCTAAAACTCCCTGCATTTGCCTGTGGACCTTACTGAAGCCAGAGATGTTCTTCTGAACTAATTCTCTAAAGTCCTTGGTGGGATAAATCATCAGCACTTCCAACCAAATATACAATTTGGTATTAGAACAATAAATAGATAGATAAGTGACAGATTTATTTATTTTATTTAAGAAAGAATGAAAAGCAAAAATATTGAAAATATACTTTGTGAAATACAGTGTCATGATTTGCAAAAGAAGGCGTATGCCATCACTAACCTGTCATCTTCAGATAAGTGATTCTTGTTTTCCAGTTCTGAGTGCTTTTTTCACCACTTCCATCTAGGCCATCCAACATCAGGGATATTCTCCCTCCAAATCTGAAAAATCTCAGCTTCTTTATTAGCTGTTTCTGTCATTACACATTTCCATGCCAGATGTTTTCTGAGTTGCTGAATCTCTCCATAAACCTCCATATTCCTACATCACCAATTTCTTCTAGTTTCTAAAATAAAGCAGTTCTTAATTGCTGGGNTGGAGAGAAAAGCCCAGCATGGGGTGTTGAAAGTAGAGTGGACTGAGGAGAGCGTCCCCACTTGGGAGTAAAGGATGTGGAGACTACCTCCTCCTACTAATAGACAGGCAAGTAGTATTAGGGCTAATGCAGGTGTGGGGTGTTTAAAAATCTTGACTACAAAGAGAGTGTAGGTGGAAAAGACAACAGCAGATTGGTTTTACACAGAGGGATTGATCAA
>NW_007747823.1:0-1446 GCF_000696425.1 Galeopterus variegatus
GATTCCAAATTTTACAAATTAAAATACGTGTAATGGGGTCAAGTAATGCTGAAGATAATCTCTTTGAGTTAGATTTCAACTGTAGAGATGGTTGAGGAGGTAAATCGATGTCAGGACTATAAGAGAAATTATTAATCTCATGTGTGCACTGTATTTAACAACTCACAAAACACTTTGGTGAACATTATTGCATTTCATGTTCACTATACCATTAAGAATGAGAATGCATGCCAATTTATGGATCAGAAAGCTGAATAGAATGAACTAATAGTACACCCTTACTTAAGTAGAATTGGTACAGGAACCAGTTAGTTCAATTCCAAAGTTAAATATTCCTTCCAGGATATGGCAGTTTGCAACTCTTAGCATCACTTTCTTAGCTGTCTGCATACATTTATACCAACTTGTCGGGTCCACCGGTGGCGGCCGACCCAAACAGCCCTAGCCTCGTTCCTTTCGGTGGGCGAGCAAATGGCCCGGATTCCTCTTTCCCTCCAGTCCCCTTTGAAAGGAGACGGGGGGAGAGAGCCGTAAAGAGAGGTGAGCACAAACGCCGGCCCCACCCAGCCCAGTTAAAGGACACTCAGACACCGGGTGGGGGGGTTTTGTCAGGCAGTTCCATTTATTATCACACAAGCACTTGCTTTTATAGGCAGATAGGGAGGGGAGGTTTTTTACATAATCTTATCAGCTTAAAGGTCAAAAGAGCATGCATCCTGTCTCAATGCCTAGCTATAGAAACCTCGAGCGTGGAAGCGTGTATTTGGCCAATAAGGGCTTACGGCAAGGTTCCCGCAGACACCCCCACCCTACTTCCTCCCGGCACCATCTTAGGCTGCCACATTAATACGCCCTTATGGGCCCATAATGGCGCTGCTTGTAATGTCACTTAAGGTGGCGTTAGTTTTTAAGGCCCGACATCTCCCCTGTTTTGTTTTAATAAGGCAGCTGGAGGTGGCTAACCTTCCCAGCCTCACCTCCATTCCCTCTGGTGGCTGTGCCTGTCTTAGGTTGTTTCCCTCTGGAAATCTTACCCGTCATTGACTATCCAGCCAAGCAGGGGCGGGGCGGAGCCTTAGAGATTGGCATTGATTTCTTGAAGGGCCATATTGACCCAAGGGCTGTCAGGGCTTTCATTATGGGCCACCTCCTCTACCACCTGGGTGAGCATTACGAGAAGTGGTGTTGCGCCTTATAAGGGACACAACCTGGCAAATGGCGTAAGGCCCTAGATGAAAATGGCTAGGGGGCCTGCCAGGGAGGACAGAAGGGTGGTGAGCCACAGGGAACTTGAAAGCCAACTTTGGAACCAATTACTATTGGCTTCTCACTCTTTTTTTGCACTTTTCTAGCCCTTCTCTAAGCTTAGCTATGGAATCCTGGTCCGCTCCAGAATGGTCGGTGTAGAAGCAGCCCTCTTCTTTGAGGGTAGCGCATAATCCTCCG
>NW_007747823.1:2446-5753 GCF_000696425.1 Galeopterus variegatus
TGTGTTACAGACACCTCCAAGCGGCTTGTATGACCTCCCTGGTTTGGTTGGCTGGCTCCTGGGGACCTTCTCCAGTAGCAGAGGCCCTTATCCTTGTTGACCCGAGGAGGGCGGCCACTAGGAGCATCCACAAAGGGTTCATAATGCAGTCTGAAACATACAAACAATAAACTCCTCAGGGCCCCCCCCCCCCCCCCCCCCTCGCAAGAACTTAAGATTTTTGGCTGGGACCCATATAGGGGTTGACTCACTGAGGGGGAAGACACAACCAAACCCTCAACCCATAGTTAGAAATGGGTCAGGGCCCCTCCACTGGCCTTTTAAGGGGTCTTTCCACCCACTTGGACTTCCGGGCACGGTGGTTGAGCTGACCTGTGTTTCTGGAATGCAGACAGGGGTTCATTTTTGGAAAAATTTAGGATGTTTAAAGTTAGGAGTGCCTGTCCCAACTGCTGATGAGGGCTGGTGACTCCCCCTTTTTGTTTTAATAATTGATTTTTTAGGCATTGGTGATGCCATTCAACAATGGCTTGTCCTTGAAGCTGGAGACCCATTTATTATTGCCATAGTGGCTAAGGACTGTTCGATCAGCCCCCGTGTCAACAAGGCATCGAAACTCTTTGCCTTGAATTTTAAGATTCATTTTTGGTCTTAAACCAGGAACTACAGGTATAGTCCAATGAGCCTGGGGTACTGGCCGCCTGGTAGGGCATGGAGGTGCTGGCTTTTAAAATGACTTTGTCTTCCGCTACCAAAACATTGTCCCTTGAAGGGTGGGGAAGTATTGTTTCCTGAGCGGATCAGGGTGGTAAATGCCTTGAAGGCTTCAGTTAAGTTTTGTGTCTGATCCTGCAAGGCTGAGGATAAAGTCCCGGCCTCGGCAACAGCCTTTTTTTTTTTTTTTTTTTCTTTTACAACATTGACCGGATAGGCCTGAGGGGCCGCTTCCCCTCATGGGCTGCGGATGGCTGGGGGTTCCCAGCGAGCCATAACAGGGAAAACTTGCGGCTCTGCCAGGGATGTTTTTTTTGTGTGTGTCTTTTTTTTTGTCTATTTTTTCGTGACCGGCAACGGATCGCAACCCTCAGTGTCGCGCCCGTACCAGACCGGGACCGGCAACGGGATCGCAACCCTCAGTGTTGCCCCCGCTCCTCGGTCAGCCAGTGAGCGGGAACCGGTCTGTATGTGGGATCCGAACCCTCGACGGGAGCACCACTGCGCTTCCCAAGCGACGCACTGTAGCAGTGCACCACCGGGCCGGCCCCTCTGCCAGGGATGTTTTTAAAGGTGGACTAGCCTCCTCCACTTCTTCAGGTGCCACTTTCTCTCCTTTGGCTAAACTTTGCTCAGGGCTTGCATTGGCAGCTTTGTTTCCTTTTTTCTCTCCTCATCGAACTGCGCCCAATCCCTTTCTGCCCCTTCCTGATGCTCAGGACGGAAGCAAAACTTTAGGGCAGAGATGGTTGGTAGAACCCTAAGGGGGGGTCTAGCCCGTGACTAATCTCATTCTTTCTGGCCAAGGCCTGAACCCAGTCCAAAGTCTCATATGAGAACAAGTTGGATGAAGGTGCCCAAGGGGCTACCTGCACCACATGACGCCAGGCATTGGTGGCCATGGAGTCAGATATTTCTACGCCTCTGCTTTTTAACATGTACTTTAGAGCCTTACATACAAGCTGTCTCATCACTCTTTCCACACACACACCTCCCATGTTGCCCCGAGGAAGGGACAAAGGGAGCACAGGGCTGAGAAGTGCAGGGACTTCCCCGTTATGGTACTCACCCTGACACGCAGGCGGATTACTTCACGGCGACTACCGCAGTCGTGGGGGCCACTATGCTGGTTGATCACCCTTTGTCGACCTTCTTTCAGGACCAAGCAGCCGGGGGCCTCACTCGCTCGCCTTTCACCTGAGAGTTTTAAAAACGCCTCACACGGGGCACCACTCTGTTGGTCCACTGGCGGCAGCTGACCCAAACAGCCCTAGCCTCGTTCCTTTCAGTGGGCGAGCAAATGGCCTGGATTCCTCTTTCCCTCCAGTCACCTTTGGAAGGAGATGGGAGAAGAGAGCCGTGAAGAGAGGTGAGCACAACCGCCGGCCCCACCCAGCCCAGTTAAAGGACACTGAGACACGGGGGGGGGGGGTTTTGTCAGGCAGTTCCATTTATTATCACACAAGCACTTGCTTTTATAGGCAGATAGGGAGGGGAGGTTTTTTACATAATCTTATCAGCTTAAAGGTCAAGAGAGCATGCATCCTGTCTCAATGCCTAGCTATTGCAACCTCGAGGGTGGAAGCGTGTATTTGGCCAATAAGGGCTTAGGCAAGGTTCCCGAAGACACCCCCACCCTACTTCCTCCCGGCGCGGTCTTAGGCTGCCACATTAATACGCCCTTGTGGGCCCATAATGGGCCCACTTGTAATGTCACTTAAGGTGGCGTTAGATTTTAAGGCCTGACACCAACTGTTTCTTCTCTTCCCAACCTCACTGTTCATTTTCCAGATGTGTTTTGTACCCTCTGTGCTTTTCTACATTTCTCCTTCCATCAAATGTGTGCTACTTCATAGAAGATCCCCCCTTTTTCTCTATAAGCCCCTACCTCCTTCTTTCACAGACCTTGTTGAGTCTCCGGCTAGTATTCCAAAATATTCTCCCTCCCTCACTCTCACGTATATAGAGAAAGTTGAAGGAAAAGAGCCTTAAAACATGGGTTCTAGGGCCGGCCCGTGGCTCACTCGGGAGAGTGTGGTGCTGATAACACCAAGGCCCCGGGTTCGGATCCCACATAGCCATGGCCAGTTAGCTCACTGGCTGAGCGTGGTGCTAACACCACCAAGTCAAGGGTTAAGATCCCCTTACTGGTCATCTTTAAAAAAAAAAAAAAAAAAGACATGGGTTCTAGTCCTAGAGTCACTACTCAATCAGGCTTTTCCCTTTCTCTCTGGTATTCAGACACTCCAGGTTTTTCAGGGGACTGTTGAACAAAACTCCTACATGTGAAAACAGGTTGCAAGCCCTAAGAAACTAAATAAATGTATGTTGGCTTTTAATATGTGACTCTCACATTAAAGGGAATATCCAGGGCACTGTTAAGTAATGAATCTAGTTTGAAGAAATTGTCCGGAACAACAGATTCACTGAACACAAGTGACTCAGAGAAGGCCCAGAAACGAGTGTTCCCTCCTGCAGAAGCAAGTGCCTCCCGACGGCACTCTAGACAAAAATTGGGTAAGAGAAAATAAATTGGGGACTTTAGCCCCTCTAGGTCCTTTAGAAAGGTTGATGAGTATGGTCTAGATACGTG
>NW_007747823.1:5891-6814 GCF_000696425.1 Galeopterus variegatus
AAAGAGCCTTAAGACATGGGTTCTAGTCCTGGAGTCACTACTCAATCAGGCCTTTC
Source organism: Galeopterus variegatus (assembly GCF_000696425.1). Lineage (NCBI taxonomy): Eukaryota > Metazoa > Chordata > Mammalia > Dermoptera > Cynocephalidae > Galeopterus > Galeopterus variegatus. Next base: position 5,948 of record NW_007747823.1, read on the forward strand.
CCTTTGTCTCTGGTATTCAGACACTCCAGGTTTTTCAAGGGAATGTTGAAGAAAATTCCTACATGCAAAAACAGGTTGCAAGCCCTAAGAAACTAAATAAATGTATGTTGGCTTTTAATATGTGACTCTCACATTAAAGGGAATGTCCAGGGCACTGTTAAGTAATGAATCTAGTTTGAAGAAATTGTCCGGAACAACAGATTTACTAAACACAAGTGACTCAGAGAAGGCCCAGAAACGAGTGTCCCCTCCTGCAGAAGCAAGTGCCTCCCGACGGCACTCTAGACAAAAATTGGGTAAGAGAAAATAAGTTGGGGACTTTAGCCCCTCTAGGTCCTTTAGAAAGGTTGATGAGTATGGTCTAGATACGTGGGGTAGACTTTCAATAGGCCTGCACTGAAGCTGGACTATGCTGAGACCAGACGTTAGATACTGTATTGACTAGCATGTAAGGACACCAACTCTGAAGTCACACACTTGTTATAATCCACGCAGAATCATCAGGGCCTTGGGCAGACATTATAAATTCTCTGCACTCCTTAATGCTAATGTGTAAAATGAAGATAAACACATATAGCTCATATATTGTTTAAAAGCATTAAATTAAATATAAAAAAAATGATACATGCAAAGTGTCCAATAAATCCGTCTGTCATAACAGAGACCACATTTTCTTATTGTACATCCACGCCTTTGTTCAATGCCTAATATGTAATGCACCCTCAACAAATATTTTGTGAATAAATAAATGCATGAATTAACTGTTTTGTAAGTAGAAAGTTTGGGAGGTTAAATCTGATCATGGGAATCCAGAAACTAAAATTGAATTATGCATCTGTAGTCAGTGTGGAGTCTTAGTCTCTCTGA
>NW_007747823.1:7470-8480 GCF_000696425.1 Galeopterus variegatus
AGAAGGATAGACGATAATTTGATGGTAAGAGATTTCACATTTTCTGACAAAACAGGAACAAACACTCCAGACTCCTAACTTCACTCAATTACTCTTCTCCAATGTAGAACTCAAGAGAAAGGAGATTGAAGTGAAGACGTATAGCCTGCGAGAAAGGAAGGGTCATGCATACAAAGAGGTCGATGAGCCTCAGGATGATGACTACCTGTGTAAGTGACCCTTTTGGCCCACTCATGGAGAAGGCTATGTCCCGGTACAATAATTTTCTCTTGTTGTTTGACCCCAAGTCATTCCTTTACTCTGGTGGCTTGGAATACAGGATTGAGGCTAAATTATGTAACTGCTGGGCTCATTCTGAAGCTCTTTATATCCAGGAACATGCACTATACTTTTCCAAATCCCTGCTGCTCTCGCCTCCAGATTGTGAGAAATGCCAGAACATCTTCATCGACAGCTGTCCGGCTCATGGACCCCCTACATTTGTAAAGGACACTGTAGTGGACAAGGGGCATCCCGACCGCTCAGCCCTCACTTTGCCCCCTGGGCTGAGAATTGGGCCATCGGGCATCCCTGAGGCCGGGCTTGGAGTATGGAATGAGGCATCCGATCTGCCGTTGGGTCTGCACTTTGGCCCCTATGAGGGCCGGATCACAGAAGATGAACAGGAAGCCAACAGTGGATACTCCTGGCAGGTGAGAAGGGCCTATCTTACCCCATCTTCTGGCTTCCTATATCCCTTCTCTGCCTTTGGTGGGACATCACCTTCTACATGCTAGAACGTGGATAGTGACAGCATGGTCAGCTCTGTGTACTTAGTGGTCTTTGCATGAACCTGGAACTACTATTTAAAGGTCAGAGGGTGAGCGGGAGAAAAGTGGCACAGAGACAAAAACGTGCATTCTCCGTGTGGGGCCTCAGCTCTGACTGGACAAATCAACTCAGACGTGTGGATGATGCCGAGGAGCACAGCATGTGTCACCATTGGTGGCTGAATCCATGCAGGCTCAAAT
>NW_007747823.1:11741-12189 GCF_000696425.1 Galeopterus variegatus
GAGGAGATGGAGACAGAGATGGGCCGGGAGGGGACCGCCCCCACCAGCGCCCCCTTGGCCTGTCCGGTTACCCCCCTCTTTGTAGCCTCAGAGGCGGAAGCCAGGCAGGGACACAAGTGGGAACTGAAGAGACAAGGAAAAGGAGTCAGGAAACCAGTTCCCCAAGGCCCCAACCTCTTCTCTGTGGGTCCAGTCCTCAGGCCGGGTATCTGTCATCATAGCAGAGGGGGCAAGTGCAGCCCCAGGATCTGGGGCACGTTTACAGAGCAGGGCTTCAGTGATGGGGTGGGCCCAAACCCTGAAATGACGGACCCCTCCCCAGCTGTGGGCTCTCTGTCCCTCCTCCTCCAGCTCCTGCAAACAGCGTGAGGGGGGCAGGGGGAGACGACTGGGGTCTGGGTCTGAGGCTGCCCGACATATAATTTGGGTATGCTCCCGGGTAGGTCCT
>NW_007747824.1:0-6253 GCF_000696425.1 Galeopterus variegatus
AATTCCAAAAAATGAATTTAAGAAAAATTGTAATCTCATGGATCATATATGTGAATTTACAAGGGAAGAATAGTCTGTCTTTTGGCAAACAGTCAAGTAGCAAGAACACTCAATACTTGAGAATAGCTCCCTCTTCTTAATGAAAAGTTTATGATATGTTTAGAAACCTTTGTCCTTTTATGTGTGGTGCTTCCATTTCTGGAACACTCTTAACACCAGAAGGGAGCAAAGACATAGCTGAGAATGGGAAGAAACTTTATCAACTTCATAGTTCAGCCTAATGCAAAACCTATAGATAGTATTTATGATAGTGACTTAAACTAATACTGTCTTGGCTCTTCTAACCTGCGTAGTAGGAGTATATAATAGACTCCATCACTAGATTAAAGCCTAGTTGGAGAGATGAGACTCAGGGGAAAACAATATTAGTATGAAATAGCAATTTAATATAACATAATATTTGTGTATTAATTTTCCTACCAAATTATAGCCCCCACTAGAATGTAAGTTTCATGAGAGGAGACACTGTGTTCACCCTGAATCCCAAATACTTAGAACACATCTGGTACAGTAGGTGTTCAATAAATACTTATCAAATAAATGAATGAAGAGAAAGACTCAGTAAGACACAGAGCTAAAAGAAAGAAATTTATGAGAATGGGCCTGGAAAAGTGTACCTCAAATTAAACAATTAAACAATGATATGTCACGAAGTGTTATGTAAGCATCGAACAACAGTGATGCAAATTTATCTAACACTAAATTAGCAATGAAAACAGAAGGAAGACACTAACAAGAACGTTTTGTGGTTACTAGATGCCTACAAGTTTCTCCACCATCTAGGATAAAGTCCAGTAGCTCAGCATGTCACATAAGTTCCTTTGCCATCTGCTCTCTACAGAGCTCTTCAGGCAGAGCCTTTCTCTGCTGTGCCCTTATGTTCCAGCTGTGAGGTTCAGAAAACAGGCCATGATCTACCTAATTTCCATGCCACGGCACCTGCTTGTGCTTCTGCCAGTAATGCCATTCCTTGTATTGTCTGCCTCACAAACTCCTTCTCATGCTACAAGACTTTGCTTAAGAGTTGCCACCTCAGGGAAGACATCTCTGAGCATTCCACATAGAATTAAGTATTCTCTCTTCTATTTTTTCCCAATACCCGTAACATCTCTATATTATAAAAGTGTTCCATATATTCATACATAATATATCCCTGAAGTCACACATAAAGATCTAGCTGCATAAATCAAACCGTAGATTTATACCTTATATAACTGGCATTCCAAAATAAGAAAAGAAAAAAAATAGCATGCCTAATTATACCTCCCTTTTTAGACAGTATCTTTGAAATATAGTTCTCATATTTTATACGTTTTTTAACTATGATTTTTTTCCTTCCTAATTGAAAACTCACTCAACTGGCTTAAATCCAATAACATCCACTTACAGCTAAGGATTTGCCTCTTTCAGCATACCTGAAGAGTTCCACCTCTGTCTCAATTATATTAAGTTTATGAGATATACAGTTCTTATCACCAATATCAGCACTTTCATGGTCTATTCTCTACTCATTTTTTTATAAGATAATAAGGGAAAGATGCAATAATACATTTAAATAATTACTCAAATGCTTTCATGCTGACAAAGATGATAATGCAGATGAAACCTAATTCTAAACCGCAATTCCATACAATACATCTCTTCCTTGTAGCCCTGGAATATGAAACAGTGCAGTACACTGCTGTTAAGTAGGTGCTTCATAAATCCATGTTGGTAAATGACAGATTTGGTAGGCAAATGACACAAAATATTTGAATATCCCTCAACCCTTTTTAATTGGCCATGGCATAGAGGCAGCAAAATACACCATAAAGGAGCCATCAGCCACAGTGGGTAACAGAGAGGACTCTCACAAACCAGAGTCAAATCCCAGGTTTACCAACTCATAGCCTCAGCTTTTCTCTCTAAAATGAGGATAATAGAGTCCTTATGAAGATGAAACAACATAATGCTTGGTGCTTTCATTACCCCATGGATGATCTTTGAGTACTTCCAACTTCTCTCTTCTTCCTAAAATTGCATCCTCTCTTAGCCATCTACTTTCATGGACATACCCTGAACAATGTCATTATGAGTTACTTGACCCTTCATAAGCTCAACTTATCATCCACCATCTCCTCCTAGGTTTCCAGCTCTTTTCCTCTAATAGTTGATTTCGAAAACCCTTTGATGCCATAGGGATCCTCAATCCATCAATCCTACACATTTTAATTGTCCCTAATCTCCTTCATGTCCTCAGCGAATTTCTTATCTAACTTAAATTCAGTGGCCAATCGTTTTAATAGCCCTCTTGCATACACCTTCAACGCTTCTACTCAGTTTTGCAAAACTCCATGCCTGCTGGTGAGGATCAAATCTAGGCCTGCTCCCCACTTACACCCACGCAGCTGGACGTGGCTGGGGAAAAACAGACAAGCATGCTGAATGATCCCACTTTAAATGTATGGCCACTTGCTTCATGTTAGTCCTCAGTGCCACCAGTCAATAAAACATTCCCTAGTTCATTCGCTCTCCCAGTTCTGTGTTACTATTTTACACTGTCTTTTCTCTTCAGACCTCAAATACTTCCTTCCCCATATATGCATGTTTGTACATATGTGTGTACGCATGTGCATACTGTTACTATATGTACTACATCCACTACATATCCGTTCTATATTCATGTACCCTGTTACTATGGATGAACTGACAAGACTTATAACAAAGAATAAACTCTTCATGCACTTGATCCCATTCCTTCTTACTTATCCAAGGATTTTACTCCAGCTACCTCTCCAGTCTTTTGCCTTGTTGAATTTTCCCCAACCACTGGATCCTTCCTATAGGCATATGAACGTGCTGTTCCTTCTATCATCTTTTTTAAAAAAATCCTCTTTCACTCTCACTTTCTGTTCTATCATCTACTTTTTATATTTTGCTTTATAGCAAAACTTCTTGAAAGTGCTGTCTATGCTCAATTTTCCCAGACCCTCTACGCCCATTCTTTCTTAAACACATTCTATTGAGGCTTTTGCCCTCACCAGTTCACCAAAGCTGCTGCTGTCAATGACCTCACATTGGTACATACAATGTGCGTTACTCTCAATTTTCAAAGAACTTACTCCGTCAGCAGTATGTGACTCAGTTAATCATTCCCTCCTCCTTGAAGCATTTGTTCTCACTTGACTTCCAGGACACCATGTTTTCCCAGTTGTCCTCCTACTGACTGGCCTCTGCTTCTGAGTCTCCTTTGCAGGTTTCTCCTCAACTTCCAAATCTTATCATGTGACAGTTCCAGCCTCAGTTCTTGGACCTACTCTCTTTTCTCATTGAATTACTCCTTTGGTGTAGTCATCCAGTCCCTTGGATTTAAATACTTTATATGAGAAGATAACTCCCAAGTTTATATCTTAAACCTGAACCTCACCATTCAATCACAGACCCGTATATCCAACTTTCTACTTGATATATTCACATGAATGTCTAATAAGCATCTACAACATAACATGTCCAGAATGGACTTCCTAATACTACCTTCGAAAGCCTTCTCTTTCCTCATTCTTCCTTATCCTGGTTAGTAGTAACTCTGTTGTTCCGAGTTGCTTAAGCTAAAAATCGTGGAGTCATCCTTGACACTGTTCTTCCTCTCATACAACGCACCCATGCCATTAGCATATCCGACGGCCTTTACCTTCAAAGTATATCCAGAATCCAACCATTTTCACCATTTCCACTTCTACTGACCTAATCTGAGCCTCCCCCTATCACAACCGGATTATTCCAATAGATATCTGATTAATAGCCCTATTTCCTCCCTTGGCCCCATCAGCCTGTACTCAAAACAGTAGCCAGAGTTAAATACAACAGTTGGCTTGTTCAAATATAAGTCAAATTTTCCAACACTGCACAGCAGGCAGCTTTTTAAAATAGGTCAGATCATGTCACTTATTTATTCAAAACGTAGGCAGCCCCAGATCAAAGCCAAAGTCCTTACAAAGGCTGACAAGTCTCTACACAATATGGCTTCCCTGTTACCTCCACCTCATTTCCTCCTAGTCTCTTCCTCTCTCGCCTGCTCCAGCTACACTGCCACCCTAGCTGTTCCTGCATTAGACTCAGCACTCTCCCACCTCAGAGACTTGGTTTTTGCTTTTCTCTCTACCTGTCAGATGCCCCATGGTTTGAAACTTCATCTCCTACAAGCCTTTATTTAAATATCATCACCTCAGTGAAGACTTTTCCACCCTCTATCTAAAATTATAACATACAACCCTAACCCCATCCTGCCTCATTCTCCATAGTGTTAGGCTCCATAACCACATGACATAATTTATATTTTACTTATTTATGTTTCTTATTATTCATCTTCCCAGACACACATACACATGCACACACCCCAGACCAAAAGCTCCTTGAAGGCAATCTTCAGTGCTGAATCATCAGTGCCTAGAACACTTTTTGGCTGTTTAATAAAAACTGTTGAATAAATGAATAATGCATAATACCCTTAGCACAAAGCCTGGAAGAGATAAACAACCTTCATAAATGTTAGCTATTATGTATGTATTCATACAGACACAAGTTTGTTTGTTTTTTTTCAGAGTCAAACTCAGAATCACTCCAGGCTCAAGATCACAGTGGGAAATATAAGAAATAATAAAATTCATTTTATCTAATGAAATCTTATGTTATGCTTACTGTGTTCCAGGGAATGTTTTAAATGCTTTAAAAATGTTAGCTCGTGGATAGAAAAGATGATCTATATTCTATGGTCAATCCAATGGAATAGCAATTAAAGAGCATAAAGTTACAATCTTTGGAGTCAGATTTAACCAGAGTCTAAATCCCGATTTTATTATTTGCTATCTTTGACCCTAGATAAAGATCTTCCTAAGTCTCAATTGGAAAATAATCCCTACCTTCTAATTGTTCTCATGAGAAATTCTACTGTTCTAAAGAGAGAACATTATAATATCTACAAAGCACTTATCACAGTGTCTGCTGGGTGATTCATATTCAGTCAGTGGCATCTATAATTCATTTTGAAGAAAAGTAGACAGTTAAATAAAAAAACCAAAAATCATAAGAAATGAGGAAAAGGGACCAGACCCTCCTCCCACAACCAGGCACACCACACCAGTGCCGCAGGTCCTGCCTGGGGACCTGAGTCATGGAGAGGGAACCAGACCCCCCTCCCACAACCAGGCACACAGTGCCAGTGCATTGGGCCCCACCCAGGGACCCAAAGCATGGGGTGGGGACCAGACCCCCTGCCCACAACCAGGCACACTGCCAGCACCTCATGGCCCCACCCAGGGGCCCAGGGCATGGAGCTGTGACCAGGAACACTGTCCAGTGCCTTGGGGCTCACCCAGGGACCTGAGGCATGGAGAAGGGGACTGGACCACCCTCCCACAACCAGGCACACTGCACCAGCAGCTCAGGAACCACTCAGGGACCCAAGGCATTGATAAGGGGACTGGACTCCACTCCCACATCCAGGCACACCACACCAGTGCCTAAGGGCTGGAGCCAGGGACCAGACACACCCCACAACCAGGCACACTGCCAGTGCCAAGGGGCATGCCAAAAATATCACCTCTGTGTGGGTGGCCCACCACAGCCACCACAACAACCATGGCTGCCACAAAAGCGACTAGATGACACAACCACCATGCAGATGGTCCACCAACCACTGGAGTGCATTTACACAAGAAGAGTCACCAGCAGAGATAAAGAAGAGGATGTCTCTCTCCACAAAGCCCATTTCAGAATGACAGAAGAAGCATCTGCTCTATGATAATATTGGGGTACTTGATCACACCTCTCAGCATTGGACAGATCATCTAGGCAACAAATCAACAGAGTAACCATTACTCTTTCAGAAGGAAAGAAGAAATCTAGGGTAATTAGAGGGGGAGGGGTAAAGGAGAGGGGGATGGGGAGAGATTGGACAAGAGGCATAAAGAATAATTACGATTTGTAACAATAGATATGCTAGTAATATTGATTTGATCAACATATCTCAATGTTGAACCAAAAAAATATGTATAATCAATTTTGAGTCAAAAAAAAAAGAAAGAAAGAAAAGAAATGAGGAAAAACAAGAGTCTATCCTTCCCTGTCTCTGGGATTCTGATATTTTCATCAAGAATCAGAAGGGAGGGGCCGGCCCAGTGGCACACTGGATAGTGCGCCGCTTGGGAAGCGCGGC
>NW_007747824.1:11843-12188 GCF_000696425.1 Galeopterus variegatus
TACAGATGAGTGATCTGAGGTGAAAAGAAGTGAAGACACTTGCCCAAGTATGGCCTGGCAGAAAATGACAGGACTCAGGTTTTTATCCAGATAGGGTTGATGCTGTTAGTGTATCCAACCATATTTTTACTGTCACTCATAGGGTGCATCTATGGTTAAAAGTAAGTATCAAGTAAAATGGGGGGCAAATCTCATTCGTTTTACGTTTCACATTTTATTTCTTTAAAATGTGGTGTTGCAAATTTATTCATTTATTCAACAAATGTTTACTTCTTGTGTTCAGGACTGTGGTAGTCACTGGAAATAATTTGTGCATAAAATTGACAAAATAAATAAGTACTCCTT
>NW_007747825.1:0-258 GCF_000696425.1 Galeopterus variegatus
TACGGTATGGGCTGTATGATGGACAAGCACCAACACAGACCTCAGACTCACATCGAGCTGCCTCTGAATCCTGGTTCTACCACCTACTAACTTGGTGGCCTTGGACAACTCACCTTGATTCTCTAGGCCTCAGTTTCCTCATCTGTAAAATGGCAAGAATCACAGCACCATCTCAGATGGTTATTTTGAGGATTAAATGCATGGTTGCCAAACAAAAATTGCCATTTACACTCCTGAAACCAGACTGTAGCCGTTCTG
>NW_007747825.1:3764-4049 GCF_000696425.1 Galeopterus variegatus
TGCCAAACCCCTTTGCCCCATCCATTCACACCACTGCGGCCCGAGAAATCTTCTTAAAAGGCAATGTGGACACATCACTCTCCTCTGTGCTAAAATCCACCAAGCAACTCGCGCTTCCCCCAAACATTCTCCATCAGGACCTTTGCGCACGCTCATCCCTCTTCCTGCAATCCCCTTTGATGCACGGCTGGCTGCCTGAAAAATTCTTATTTCTCCTTCAAAACTCAGCTCAAATACCACTTGCTATGGGAAACCTTCTCTGACATCACCAGGCTCTCCTGGTGC
>NW_007747825.1:6001-6473 GCF_000696425.1 Galeopterus variegatus
CCCAGTTCCCTGATCTGGAGAGGAGGAATGACAGTTGTTACAAGGGTAAATTGCGATGCCATCTGTCCAGTTCCACAGTGACCGGGAGCCCCATCACCAGGGTACAGAGGAGGAAAGGAGGCTCCGAGGTGTGAAGGGACCTACCTCTGATCCTACCACTTGGTAAGTGCAAGGGACACCCAGACTGTCTGGCTTCCCAGGTGAGGATCCTCGCTGAGGGAGCTGAGAGAAGGGAGCACGGGCTAAAGAGAGGGACAGAGAGAGGCTGGGCACAGGGGACAGCTTGTCTCTGATTGAGTTGTCTCTGCCTTCTCGGCGGATCAGCTTCACCTGAGTCAGAGGGCCCCACTGACTCTCTGCTGCTAGGAGAGCTGGGACCAAGGCCACTCTGGAAAAATGAGGTGGGATGGGGTGGGACAGCCTCTCTGTTCTAGATCCAGCAGATGTCAGAGCTGCCTCCGCTGAGTCCTGG
>NW_007747825.1:8395-8661 GCF_000696425.1 Galeopterus variegatus
CTGAATAATCTCCCATCTCAAGATTCTTAATCACATCTGCAGACCCTTTTTTGTTTCCCATGCAAGGTATTATTCCCAGGTTCCAGGGGTTGGGATGTGGATATCTTTTGGGGGCATTTTTCAGCCTGCCACAGACACGCATCATAATTCCCCTTTTCTAGATGAGGTTAAGTCACCATACCTGTCCCGTGTCTCACAGCGAGGATGTGGCACACCTGGGATTCAAACACTGCTCTTTTCCTGTTCTTTCTACCATGTGACACTAC
>NW_007747825.1:11776-12188 GCF_000696425.1 Galeopterus variegatus
ATGTGTGTCCAAGGGCAGGTGTGGCAGTGGCTCCTGCCTTGGCTGTCTGCACCCGCGGGGCTGCACTGCTGGGCCCATTGGCTGCCCTCCGTTGCTCTCAAGCCAGAAGTGATCCCAGACCAGCAACGTTCCCTGGGGAGAGGGGAGACACAGCTGGAGCTGCTTTAGTCAGTGGACATGTGGTCTCTACAGCCAGGGGGAAGAGGGTGCAAAAGCTGGAATCTCACTGCCATGTGCCGTGTGCCTACCCAGAGTCACGTGGCAAAGATTCTGGAACCGGATAAGTCTGGTTTCCAAACCATCACCAGCTGCCTGGTGTGGCTCTGAGTGTGGAATTTACCCACTCTGAGCCCCAGTTCCCTGATCTGGAGAGGAGGAATGACAGTTGTTACAAGGGTAAATTGCGATGCCA
>NW_007747826.1:0-270 GCF_000696425.1 Galeopterus variegatus
AGTGGCTTTATCATATACAGTTTTTATTATGTTGAGATATTATCCTCCTATACTTAATTTGCTGAGAGTCTTTATTACAAAGCAATATTGAATTTTGTCAAATGCTTTTCCTGCATCAATTGAGATAATCATATGGTTTTTATCCTTAATTTTGTTGATATGGTATATCACTTTTATTGACTTGGGTATGTCAAACCGTCCTTACCTCCCTGGGATGAATCCTATTTGATTATCGTGTATAATTTTTTGATGTGTTGCTGCATTCTGATT
>NW_007747826.1:5438-6176 GCF_000696425.1 Galeopterus variegatus
GAGGGTTGCGATCCGTTGCCGGACACGGAAAAAAAGACAAAAGACAAAAAAAAAAAAATTTCTGTCAAGAATGTCATTGTTATTTTGATGGAGATTTGCATTAAATCTGTAAATTGCTTTGGATAGTATGAATATTTTACAATGTTAGTTCTTTCAATCCAAGAGCCTGGAATGTCTTTCCATCTTTTTGTGTCCTCTTTAATTTCTTTCATCAGTGATTTGTAGTTGTCACTGTGGAGAAATTTCACCTCCTTGGTTACATTGATTCCTAGGTATTTAATTTTATTTTATCTTTTGGTGACCATTTTAAGTGGGCTTGCTTTCTTGGTTTCTTTTTCTGCTAGCTTATTATTGGAATATAAAATTTTTACATGTTGATATTGTACCCTGCAACTTTATTGAAATCATTTATCAGCTCTAAGGCTTTTATAGAGTCTTTAGCTTTTTCTATATATAGGATAATGTCATCTGCAAACAGGGACACTTCAGTTTCATCTTGTCCAATCTGGATGCCCTTTATTTCTTTGTTTTGCTTTATGGCTCTGGCTAGTACTTCCAATATTATGTTAAATAGGAGTGGTGAGAATGGGTATCCTTGTTTTTTGGGTTTTTGTATTTTTTTTCCTGTTCTTAAGGGAAAAGCTCTCCATTTTTTACCCCTTCAGTATAACATTGGCAGTGGCTTTATCATATACAGTTTTTATTATGTTGAGATATTATCCTCCTATACTTAATTTG
>NW_007747826.1:11686-12187 GCF_000696425.1 Galeopterus variegatus
GTATTCTTGGGGCTTCTAGGTGTGTCTCTCTCTGGATCAAGGCAGTCACATAGGCTGCACATATACGTCCCACCCCCAGGTGTGCTTCCATGTGTGGCAGTGCAATTCCCCTGTGGGTTGTGCCACTGCATCACTGGTCTGCACTCCCCTCTTTCTCCACTGTCTGCTGCTGACTCTCATTATGTCAATGCAGTCAAGTGGTCAGTGGTCCACCTGGATGATTGCTTTAGCTGCTGCTGTGGTGGTGAGCCACCCTTATGGTTGCAGTGGCTGTGGTATTGGCTATGGAGGAGCACCCACATGGAAGTGGTGTCTGTGGCAGTGGTTGGAGCTGCCTGTGGCTCCTGGTGTCCCCAGACATTCCTGCCATCTCTCCTTTAGCCATTTTTTTAAAGATAGGTCTTCTAGTGACTAATTTTCTTACATTTTTTCTTAGACCAAGAATGTATTTATTTCCCTTTCATTTCTGGGAGGTAGTTTCATTGGATGTAGAATTGATGG
>NW_007747827.1:0-6940 GCF_000696425.1 Galeopterus variegatus
TTTTTTTTTCTTATGGAAGGATAGAAGTGATGCCTTCCAAGCGCTTTATGTCCTAGCAGAAATAGGAACTTCTAAATTTGTATATTTAAATAATGGTTTTAAAATATAAAAAGGGTTTAGAGACTTTAATATATTTTTAAAAATCAAAATCTAATTAAAATTTCCATCTGAAAGTAATTTTAGTGGTTAATACCATATCCCACACTGTTATATTAGGAGAGCATCTTACAGGTTGACTACAGTTCTTATGTGATAGCCTACGAGATAAAGAATTATGTTGAAAGCTATGAGACAATAATTTGTAATTTTCCTCAGCCCAAAATCTATTATCACCACAGCAGGTGTCATACAGCAAATGTTTTTTCTATGGCCTTGTTTTGGATGTGATGAAGTGTAAATTCAGTTCACATAAACCTGCCAACTATTAGGGAAACTAGAGCCAAAGTTTTGCAAACATTGAATTTGAAGACATATGTATGATGTACATTATATAGTAATGTCCAGTGTGTAATATGTACAGTGAATTTGAAAACACCGAGTAAAAAAAAGTTACGTGAATTCATAGAAATATATTGCTGCATGATGTTATAATTTTATACTAGAAAAAAATAAATGTATAGATTATATGATGGCTTTGTGCTGGGTGAAAGGGAAAAGTGTGTGAGGAATTAAGAGGGAAAGGTAGGCAGGAGATAGCAAAGTTAGAGGTGGGGGTGGGAACCAGCATCAGAAGAATAAAAGGAGTAGGAAGGGAATAGAAACATCTAAGGAAACCTTCACTGTGGGTTTGATATCCCAGGAATGTACAAACTAACTGCTGTCATCCTGCCAAAATTGCCATCTTTATATCCCCCCAAAATGCCCATAATTCTGTTAATTTGAGATTTATTTTGGTTTATAATCTAACACCTTGGAATACTTAAAACTTAAATGTGCTTATCATACCCTTAAACCTAAGGGCTAAGAATGTAGAAATGCTATATGGTTAAACTAATCTATTGAGAAAAATAAAAATTTTAATTTGTTAACTGGTCATCCCTTCAACTGGGTATCTTTGCCTGTTCTGCATTGACCAACAATTTTTAAATGTTGCACAATTCATGGGCAAACTAGGTTTTGGAGAAACCCAAAAAGTTTTCAGGAAGTTTAGTCACTGCAATAAATAGTAACTGTCTCAATGTTATCTGTTCATTACATACTGGACTGCAATATAAATAAAAGACTGAAGTATATTTAAGATTCTTGATAAAATGAATGCAATGCCATCGTTTTTCTCACATCTAAGAAATTATATGTAAATTAAAGAGAATGAAAGTCATATTATTCCATGAATAATATAGTGTTAATTCTTTTGATTCAAATGCAGTTTTTTTTTTCTATAGGAGTGATGTCAGCAAAATGGCAGAATAGAAAGCCCCAGACTCATACTCTCACAGAAAGACTGACTTAGCAGCAATATATGGTCCAGAAAGCCTTTTAAAAAACATCAGAAACCAGTTATGATGTCACTCAGAGCACTGATGGGGAAATAGCATACTTTGGATGCCTGGGCTAGATGAGAACAAAAGAGAACTCAGTGGGCTTGCTGTTGCACTCGAAATCACAGTACTGAAGTTAGACACAAGAGAAAGAAGACTCTAAAAGGCCCTTCAAAAGAATCTGACAAAACTCTGTAATTATGAAATTACATTCCAAGCTCAGAGGAGAAGAATCACCATAAAAGGTTTGAGAAGCCCTCAGAATTTCTAGGTGGGCTGGTTTGTAAAGACCTTCCCTGTCCAAAATTGATCAAAAAAGCCTGGAAGAGGTGGCTCTTTTTTTCAATCCTGGAATCACAATGAAAAATGTTAAGGCACATGATGAAAAAAGAGAAACATGATCTAGTCAAGAAGCAATAAATCTCCAAAAATCAATCCTAAAGATACAAATATCAATAAATTTTCTAACAACAGAATTCAAAATAGTTTTCTTAAAGATGCTGAATGTGATATAAGAACACAGACAGACAACTAAATGAAGTCAGGAAAATAATTCATAAACCAAATGACAATACCAACAAGGAGATAGAAATTATAAAACAGAACCAAACAGAAATTCTGGAGCTGAAGAATACAATAACTGAAATTAAAAGTTCACTAGAAGACATCAATAGCAGACTTGATGAAACAGAAGAAAGAATTATTAAACTCAAAGATTATGTTATTTGAAATTATTGAGATAGAAGGACCAAAAAGGAAAATAAACATAAAGTCTAAGGAGCTTATGAGACACTATCAAACAGAACAATCTATGCATTATGAGTACCCAGAAAAGCAAGAGATAGAATGGGGCAGAGAAGCTAACTGAAGAAATAATGGCCCCAAACTTCTCAAATCAGAGGAAGGAAAAGGAGCTAAATGGACTCCAACTAGGACGAATCCAAAGAGGCTCATACTGAGACACTTTGTAACCAAACTGTCAAAAGTTAAAGACAAAAAGATAATTTTTAAGACATGAAGAGAAGAGTGATTCATCATATACAAAGAAGATTCTATAGGATTATCAGCAGATTTCTTGTAAGAAATGTTACAGGCTGGAGGGGAGCAGGATGATATAATCAAAGTTTCCAAAAAACAACAACAAAAATAGCATACCAGCAAAACTGTATTTCAAGAATAAAGGAGAAATACAAAGCTTCCTAGATAAGCAAAAGCAAAATGAGTTCAGCAACACTAGACCTACCTTTTAAGAATTGTTGTAGGGAGTCCCTCAAGTGGATGCTGGACAGTAACACAAAAGTGTATGAATGTATAAAACTTTCTAGTAAAGGTAAATACATAGATATATGCAAATTATTAAAATATAGTAATGGTGATACTTTTTAAAATCAGTTACAGAATTTAAAAGATAAATACATAAAAATAACTATAAAAGTGTTAATGGAGACAAAATATAAAGAAAATGTAATTTGTGACATGGAAAACAAAGTGGAGTTGGGGGAGATATAAAGGAGTAAATATTTTGCATGTGATTAAAATTAAGTTGTCATAAATTTCAAAAAGATTGTGAGAATTACAGTATGTTTTATTTAATCCCCATGGTAACCACAAAGAAATGCCCATAGCCAATGCCCAAAAGAAAATGAGAAAGAAATCAAAGCATGCCACTATAAAGAAAATAAACAAAATACAAAATAAGGCAGCAGGAGAGAAAAACAGGAACAAAATAATGACAAAACATACAGAAAACAATTAAGAAAATGGCAATATAAGTCCTTTCCTATCAGTAATTACTTTAAATGTATATTGATTACACTCTCCAATCAAAACACATAGAATGGCTAAATGGATTTAAAAAAAAAGAACTGTAGTCCTTGATTTACAATGGCTTGACTTATGATTTTTGACATTACAATGGTGCAAAAACAATATGTATTCAGTAGAAACTCTACTTTGATTACCTATCCAACCATTCTGTTTTTCACTTTCAATACAGTATTTAATAAATTAATAAGGTAATTAATAATTTATTACTAATAAATTATTACTAAGTATTACTAATAAATTTCTTAAGAAATTATTAAGAAATTCAATATTGTATTATAAAATAGTCTATATGTCAGACAATTTTGTGTAAGTATAGGCTAAATTAAGTGTTCTGAGTACTTTTAGGTAGGCTAAACGAAGCTATAACATTTGATAGATTAGGTGTATTAAATGTTTTTTTGACTTACAATATGTTCAACTGCCAATGGGTTTACTGGTACTTAACCTCATTTTAAGTAAAGGAGCATCTGTATATGAGATCTAAAACAAATCACTTTAGATATAAAAACATTTATAACCTGAAAATGAGAGAAGGGAAAAAGAAATTCCATGCAAATGACAGAGAGCGTTGGATTGACCATACTTATATCAGACAAAATAGACTAAATAAAACTGTCACAAAAGATGAAGAAATAAATTATATAATAATATGAGGGCCAATTCACTAGGGAGATATAACAATTATAAATATATATGCATCTAACATCAGAGAATGCAAATATATAAAGTAAACATTGACATAAGTGAAGGGAGAAATAAACAGTAAAAAAACAGACATATACAGAACATTCCATCCAGCAACAGCAGAATACACATCCATCACAAGTTCACATAGAACATCATCTAGGATAGATCACGTGGTAGGCCTCAAAACAAATCTTTACAAATTGAGAAGACTGAAACCGTAACAAGCATCTTTTCCAACCACAGGGGAATACAACTAGAAATCAATAGTAGAAAACTGGAAAATTCACAAATAAATGAAAACGTGAAAAGTAAGCAACACATTATTGAACAACCAATGTGTCAAAGAAGAAACCACAATCAAAGTTAAAAACTATGTCTAGACAAATGAAAACAAAAATACAACATATGCAAACTTATAGGATGAAGGAAAAGCAATAAAAAGAGGGAAGTTTATAGCAGTAAATGCCTATAGAACAAATTACAAGTTAGGTCAGAAATTTAAGAAGACTGAAATTATATCACCAATCTTTTCTGGCCAAAACGAAATGAAACTAGAAATCAATAGTAAAAGAAAAACAGAAATATTGGCCAAAAAAAGGTAAAATATTAAATACATTCAAGACAATCAATGTGTCAAAAGTGAAATCATGGTGAAAATTAGAAAATATCTTGAGACAAATTAAAACAATAACAAAACATACCAAAACTTATGGGATGCTATAATGCAGTGCTAAAAGGAAAGTTTATAAAAGTATGTGCCTACAGTAACAAAGAAGAAATATTAAAAATCAATAACCTAATGTTATACCAAAAGGAACAAGAAAAAAATAGAACAAATAAGATTAGAGTAGAAATAAATGAAACAGAGGATTAAAAAGCAATAGAAAGAATCAACAAAACTGAATGTTTTTTGAAAACATTAAAAAAGAGAGAACAATCAAGTCAGTAAAATCATTAAAGAAAGAGAAGAGATACAACTGATGCCACAGAAATGAAAAGAATCATGAGACAATTACAAACAAACCTATAAAAAATGAAAAATTCCTTGAAACATACACCCACTAATACTAAATGATGAAGAAACAGAAAATCTGAACAGGCCAATAACAAATAAGGAGATTTAATCAGCTGTAGTCCTCAGCTTTAGACTGATTTCAAAAGATATTACAAAACTACAGTAAACAAAACAGTATAATACTGGCATAAAGACAGACACACAGACCTAAATGTACTACCTGAAACTATAAAACTTCTAGAAGAAAACATAGGGGGAAAGTTTCTTGACATTGTTCTTGCCAGTGATTTCCTGGATATGACACCAAAAATGCACAGGCAACAAAAGAATAAATAGACATATGTGGCCACATCCATTGAAAAAAAGTCTGTGCAGCAAAGGAAAAAAATCAAGGGAGTAAAAAAGGTAACCAACAGAATAAGAGAAAATATTTTGAAACCATATATCTGCTAAGAGGTTAAAATCTAGGTCTCCTATAACTAAATAACAACAACAACAACAACAAACAATTAAAAAATGGTCAAATGACCTGAATAGATATTTCTCCAAAGACAATAAACAAATTGTCAACAAAGATATGAAAAAGATGCTAAGCATAACTAATCATCAAGGAAATACAAATCCAAACCACATGAGATATCATGACCAGTTTGAATGGTCACTATTATAATACAGAAAATACGCATTTGTGAGGAGGGGGAGAAATTAGATCTCTTGTGCTATGTTGCTGGAAATGTAAAATGGTGCAACCCTATTGAAAACAGCATGGAGGTTCCTCAAAAAATTAAATGTACAATTATGATATGTTACAGCAATCCTTTTTGGTAAATATCCAAAGGTATTGAAAATAGGATCTCAAAGAGATATTTGTATACCCATGCTTATTGCAGAATTTTTCACAATAGCCAAGTTATGAAAGTAACCTCAATGTTCATTGCTGTATGAGTTATAAAGAAAAATGTGGTATGCATGAGTACATACAATGGAATATTTTTCAATCTTAAAAAAAATAAGGAAATCCTTTTATATGCTAAAAAATGGATGAAGTTTAAGCACATTATGCTAAGTGAAATAAGCCAATCACAAAAAGACAAATTCTGTATAATACTACTTATATAATGTATATAAAATAGTCAAACTCTTAGAAACACATAGTAGCATGATTGCCAGGACCTAGGGGGAGGGGAAACAGAGTCATTGTCCAATGGATATAGAGTTTCAGTCGTCCTAGATAAAAAAGTTCTAGAGATCTGTTATATAACAATATGCATATAGATAACATTACTGTACTAAACACTTAAAAGTGGCCACAGATGTAAATTTTATGTTATATATTATGATCACATTTTTTCAAAAAAAANAAAAAAAAAATAGAGTAACATCATAATACATGATTTTAATTACTACTTTCAATAAGTGAGAGATCCATTAAAAAAGAACAATAAGGAAACAAAGACATAAACATCACTGTAGACCAACTCAACCTAACAGACATGTATAGAATGCTCCACACAATTACAGCAGATAACATTCTTTTCAAGCAGGCATGAAACATTCTCTAGCACAGAGTACAAGTAAGTTCAAAAATCAAGCCCTGTCAAATTTAAGAAAACTGAAATTATATCACCTATCTTTTCTGGCCAAAATGGAATGAAACTAGAAATCAATAGTAAAAGAAAAACAGAAATATTGGCCAAAAAAAGGTAAAATATTAAATACATTCAAGACAATCAATGTGTCAAAAGTGAAATCATGGTGAAAATTAGAAAATATCTTGAGACAAATTAAAACAATAACAAAACATACCAAAACTTATGGGATGCTATAATGCAGTGCTAAAAGGAAAGTTTATAAAAGTATGTGCCTACAGTAACAAAGAAGAAATATTAAAAATCAATAACCTAATGTTATACCAAAAGGAACAAGAAAAAAA
>NW_007747827.1:8934-10069 GCF_000696425.1 Galeopterus variegatus
TGATTAAAGTGGTAATTCAAATCTGTGAACGATGAGAATGTCACTTATCCAGCTTATTTTTTAAAATATGACCAGATAGTCCCAAGAATTTATTAATTAATTAATACTTTTTTATATTTAAATCATTAACTTACTTCAGATTAGATTATTGAGTCATATAATAATATGATCTGAAGTAAACTAATGATGTAAATATACAAAAATTAAAGAAAAGAAGTAAATTTTAGGTTATAATCAGTCTCAAAAAAAGCAGGAAATTCCAAGCGTAAGAACAAAGTAATAATAAATAAATAATTAAATTTAACAAGAAAATATTTTAAAATTCCATATAGTATAAATGTAAGCACAATTAAAAGTCAAAATGTTAAAAAATATACATATATATTTTTTTAATTCATTAATTAAAAAAATCTAAGTACAAAAATGAAAGGATTGAGCAGGCAGCTTTCAAAAGTACAAATAAAATGATAATAACTAATTCTTCATCCATTCACTAATCTCCCAGTCCAGCCATCAATCCATCTGCCCAGCAAACATCTACTGAGTCTCCAGTATGCTTCAGGCGATAGGTATGGAAACACATTTATTCTCATTTGTAATGAATAAAATAAAAATTTTAAAACAAAATAATATAGCATATTTTTAAAAAGTGAAAACACAATGAAACCTGAATACGCTGAAACATGAAAACATTTTTCATAAAATGAGGGGACGGCATATGGACATTTTCACAAAATGTCTGTGGAAATCTAATTGGTACAACCTTTTCTCAGAAAAAATCATCACATTGTATGTCACCTTAAAGACGCCAGTGTTCAGCTTAATTTACGGAGGGTGTACAATAGGTTTTCACAGTTCAACTTTACTCTTGCATATTGTCACCTTTTCTGAGTTTCTTGTTGATATATTTTTTAATGCATTGAATAAAGGTCCTTGGGCAAGAAACAATTAAATTATCAAATTGAAACTATTCTAGATCATTCTTTGACTATCCATCAGGGATGCATCATGTCAATTGAAACAAGCTTGTTCTTAGTGGCTCATCTCAGTCTGGCATCTCAAGCACTTGAGAGATAATTCTAGGTCAGTCGAATAATATTTCTCTTAGTAGATTATTATGTTGGCTGCCTCATAG
>NW_007747827.1:11357-17778 GCF_000696425.1 Galeopterus variegatus
TAAGCAACAAAATGAAATTCATTAGAAGTTTACCAAACTAACTCTAAGAGAGTATTCTGACTTCCAAAAAATATGGAAATGACAAATGGGAATATGGTCTTGACTTCAGAAGGCCACTCTTTCAGGCGCTTTCTCTTAGAGACTGATGTCAGAATTTCACTCTATGAAGCTTTCTCAGTAGTCTGAATGTTTCACATGGTGAAAGATGGCATGCCATATTTAAGTAATCATGGTTATAAAATATATTCAGAAGAATCAGAACCCCTAACTCTCAATTTTAAATTACTAGAGCATGACTCATTATATTGTTTTCAGCAGGTGTCCACTCCTGTTAGCATAAACCATAGTCAGAGAGTGTGGCAGACACTTGCTGTATAAATATGGTAGTTTTCACCCACTCCTTTGAGAGGGTGGCTTTGAGAGAAAAGTGATTATTTAAGCAGATTATCTATTGCAAAGTGTCTCCTTTGGGATCTACCCTGTGATCACAGTCAGTGATCATATCAAATGTTAACAGTGCTTTACAGAAGATTAGTTGTCTCTTTCTGACATCCACATTCTTTTTATAATGACTCAAAATTAGTAAGCATTGAAAAGATGGGATGCTAAATATTTATGTAGTAAGTTTCAATACAAGACACTTTGGTGGAATTTTAGTTTTTCTTTTATTATGTTACTGTGAAAGTTGCAAATGCCAGGATGAAATCACTTTTGTCAGACCCAAACAAATTGGGGCTGAGAAGGCATGCGGGGACAGAGCTTATGCTTACACATCTGAGATAAAGATTGTTTCAAGGACTTTCTAAAATAACTCCAAAAGAAGTTCCTTTTTTAGGACTACAGCAGTTCAAAGAAAATGCTCTTGAAAAAGCACTTGCCCAGTAACGGCATCTCCACCAATGAACTAACACCATCTGGCTTTGAGGTCCAGAACCAAGGAACTCTGTTTCCAAACAGCATATGTTAATTTCTTTTTGCCAATAAAATCTTCCCTTTATTTATTTATTTATTTTTTTTATTTTTTTTCTAGGATCCGAACCCGTGGCCTTGGTGTTATCAGCACCGCACTCTACCGAGTGAGCCACNGAGCCTGTGTTTAATTAATGACCATTTTCTTAATTACGTGTATTTGCATATTAGAGTATTTACTGAGTATGTTTCCCACTACAAGATATGTTATTTATGAGATTTTCAAATATAAGCACAGCTTACACATCAATTCAAGGTTATTACTTTTTCATAGCACATTAAATACCTTTTCCAAGTAATTACCAACAGAAGTAAGTTATAAGGTGAAATGTATCTCATTTCATATTTGTTTATTCTAAGGAGCAAATTTGAGATACTTTAAGCAACAAAATGAAATTCATTAGAAGTTTACCAAACTAACTCTAAGAGAGTATTCTGACTTCCAAAAAATATGGAAATGACAAATGGGAATATGGTCTTGACTTCAGAAGGCCACTCTTTCAGGCGCTTTCTCTTAGAGACTGATGTCAGAATTTCACTCTATGAAGCTTTCTCAGTAGTCTGAATGTTTCACATGGTGAAAGATGGCATGCCATATTTAAGTAATCATGGTTTAAATATATATTCAGAAGAATTAGAATCCCTCACTCTCAACTTTAAATTACTAAAGCATAACTCATTATTCTTGTTTTCAGCAGGGGTCCACTCCTGTTAGTATAAACCATAGTCAGAGAGTGCGGCAGACACTTGCTGTATAAATATGGTAGTTTTTACTGAGTCCTTTGAGAAGGTAGCTTTGAGAGAAAAGTGATTATTTAAGCAGATTATCTATTGCAAAGTGTCTCCTTTGGGATCTACCCTGTGATCACAGTCAGTGATCATAGCAAATGTTAACAATGCTTTACAGAAGATTAGTTGTCTCTTTCTGACTTCCACATTCTTCTTATAGTGACTCAAAATTAGTAAGTATTGAAAAGATGGTATGCTAAAGATTTATTTATTTAGTTTCAATACAAGACATTTTGGTTGAATTTTAGTTTTTTTCTTTTATTATGTTACTGTGAAAGTTGCAAATACCAGTATGAAATCACTTTTGTCAGACCCAAACAAATTGGGGCTGAAAAGGCATGAGGGGGCAGAGCTTATGCTTACATGTCTGAGATAAAGATTGTTTCAAAGACTTTCTAAAATAACTCCAAAAGAAATTTCTATTTGAGGACTACAGCAATTCAAAGAAAATGCTCTTGACAGAGCACTTGCCCAATGATGACAGCTCCACCAATGAACTAACACCAACTCTGGCTTTGAGGTTCCAGAACCAAGGAACTCTGTTTCCAAACAACATATGTGAACTTCTCCATTTTGCCAATAAAATCTTCCCTTTACTCTCTCCTCTTTAGATATATCTGTGAGTTGCCATAGTGTGTATCCCAGGTTATAATCTTTTTTGCTTACACACAAACAAACTCATCATATTAGCGAGACAAGAGGTGCTTAGTTTCCCTAGGTTTGGATTTCAGGCCACTGTCCTGGGTCTCAAACCACTCCCATAGGACTCAAGCCCCTTCTCTGGGCATAAGTCACTGTTGCTTGTTGCACCATTTTCAGTACCAACACAGGGAGATTGAGAACGCAGGAAACAGATTTATGTAATTTCAGTGGCCTAGCATGCTCAGTAGAAAGAAGTTTATCCTTGAATGACCTTCCACAGGAGCACTGAATATATTTTAAGTAACTTTCGGTGTATATGTTGGATTTTGACCAATGAGTATGCTCGAAAGAGACCAACAGAGCATGCACAAGGCTATGCTTCATAACCAATTACATGACCAGGGATCACCCCCTTAGTTAAATATTCATTAGATAGTATGCGTAGGTATAGAATAGCCAAGTATAAAGTTGGAATCCAAGAAGAAGGTGGGGCTGTGCTCACTCTTGAGCCATCCTGCACTTCATTTGTGAAGCCTATATTTCTCTCTCTTTGTATTACACTTTTTTTCACTTTCTCTCTGACTCTACTCTTGGATACTTTCCTGTGGCAGAATCAAGAACATGTAAGAGGACGGGGTGAAGTTCTGGCATATGTCGTCCTCAGACCCTCTCCACCAGTAACATTAGGGGATATTTCTCTATCTGATATCCCGTTTTCTAGTTTGACATTATCTATTATTATTGAACATGACATTAATTGTGAATAAAGAAAGAGGACTATAAGCAAGCTGGAGGAAAATGGTAAAGAGGGTTCATAAGCCACTTGACAGTGCCTACTGAATGGCTTAAGCTTGTGCTATATGTTTGCCTTAGACCGTCAATTTTAATCTTATTTTTGGTGTGAACACTGTTCATTCAAGTTACATAACCAATTACATAGCCAGGGATCACCCCTTTAGTTAAATATTCATTAGATAGTATGAGTATGTACAGAATAGCCAAATATAAAGTTGTAATCCAAGAAGGCAGGACTGTACTCACTCTTGGGCCAGCCTGCACTTTGTCTGTGAAGCCTGTGTTTCTTTCTCTTTGTATTAAACTTCTTTTCACTTTCTACTCTGACTCTGCTCGGGTAAGAGGATGGGGTCAAAGTCCAGCATCTGACCTCCTCAGACCCTCTCCACCAGTAACATTAGAGGATATTTCTCTCTCTGATGTCCTGTTTTCTAGTTTGACATTATCTATTATTATTGAACATGACATTAATTGTGAATAAAGGAAGAGGACTACGGGGAAGCTGGAGTAAAATGGGAAAGAGGGTCCATAAGCCAATTTGACAGTGCCTACTGAATGGCTTAAGCTTGTGCTATATGTTTGCCTTAGACCGTCAATTTTAATCTTATTTTTGGTGTGAACACTGTTCATTCAAAATGCTCAGGAAATATCTATACATTTTCTAATAAAGGGCACTTAAATAAACCAGAAGACAGGTGGCTAAGTAAATTACTGAGCACACTTTGGAGATTTTTTTCCCTTTATTTAAATTGAAGCATAACATGGGCCGGCCCGGTGGCACACTGCTACAGTGCGCCGCTTGGGAAGCGTAGCGGCGCTCCTGCCAAGGGTTCGGATCCCACATACAGACTGGCCGCTCACTGGTTGAGCGAGGTGTGGGGGCAACACCGAGGGGTGCGATCCCGTTGCCGGTCCCGGTCCGGTACAGGCGCAACACTGAGGGTTGCGATCCATTGCCGGTCACGAAAACAGACAATAAATAAATAAATAAATAAATAAATAAATAAATAAATAAATAAATAAATAAATAAATAAATTGAAGCATAACAAAATTTGCAGAGAGCAGGGGATAGTGACCTTTTACTGTATAATTATTTTGTTGTTGTTGTTCTTATTTTCTCTCTTCCACATGCACTTTCATTATGTTGGTCTTTTTCCTCTTTATTCCTATGAGTAAGAGGAAAGCTTCATAGCACAATAAACAGCACAAAATAAAAATGAAAAAATGTACCTTCTTATACTTTATTATTAGGACATAAGCAAGTATTTTTATCTACTTCTTAATCAGTTTCACATTAATGCAGTCAACTGCTGACAGCAAGAACCAGTCTGTTTGGGGCCAATGATGATACAATTTATAAATATACCTGCCTAAGTTAGGAAGAGATTGAAACTTCCACATTATTTTTAGCTTATTTGTTTTTATAGATGAGCAAATGCATTTGTTTTTTCTCTATTTTTGAGATTATAAAACATCTAATTCATTCTATGCTGTAAGAACAGATAACTTATTCACATACAGTCATAGCTGAAGTAATGTTACAGATCTATCTATCCCTTCCATCTAGTGTCTATGTAAAGCTATTTCTTTGTTCACTAATACATTCGCTGTGGAGGTCCAGTGTTTCATCTTGATAATCTAAAGGTGTGATATTCAGATTGTTTTAAAATAAAATTGAGAGTCTACTGCTACATGACTCTTACATAGAAGGTTAAACTAAAATATATCAGCACTGTGCAGCACCTAGTTTGATCCAGACAGCAAACTGACATGGGCAAGCTGCATCAAAAAATCTCCGATGGATCAGTGCAGCAGGTGAGTTTGCTTCTTCCTCTGGCCTCTCCTTTCCTTCTTGTCCTGTTTCCTTTCACTGTCCCTCACTCCCACCTCTATTTTGTTTCTTTCTTCTTGATCAGTGTTTGAATCAAAATGTAGTAACTCTTTTCACATCTGTATTGCTAGTTCAATATTTTGGCCATGAAGCTATGTAAATTTCTATTAATTTAAAATTATTATATACATGCTTAAAGCTTATATATCAGAAAAAATGAGATCCTATAAGACTAGCTAAAGGAAGCAATGTTTAAAACAAATTATTTTGATTTGTTTCAAGTGCATTTTTAATACTCTGTAAGTACTTTATTTTAATTTTAAAATACAATCATAATAAAATTTCAAGTTTTTAAAATAATTCTGAAACCAAAGTGAATAATGTTAACTAATATGAAAATTAAATTCAATTACTTATCAATATTAATTTGAATATGATGTAAAGTGTTTGGAATTTCAGTTTATAGGAGAAAATGTAAATATTATTTAAATGCTATATTATACCCAGTATAACCAATAAAATAAATACAATAATGGTAGAAAGGTAAGTAGATAATATCTAATAAAATGTTACTTTTACTTAGCATGTTTTATGTTATCTTCTTTTTTTTCCTCTCTCCCCTTCTATAATGTTCGCTGGTTTGTAGGCAAATGATGAGTTGGTACCAGTTACACCTCTTAGGAAATAATTATGATGACTTTGCAAAGGTAGTCAATAAACAGACACATATGTTGTTGTAATTTTTCAGAAAGTCTAACTCAAGGATGTGTTTCTTTGCAAAGGTGGTCAATAAACAGACACATATGTTGTTGTAATTTTTCAGAAAGTCTAACTCAAGGATGTGTTTAGAAAGGTGTAGTCCTTTTAAAAACAAGAATTACAAATTTAGGGGAAAAAAACCTTTCTTTTTTTAAAACATGGCAAAATAATATTATAGATCTTAATAATAAGCACTAACTTTTATAATACTTAGAAGACACATTGAATAAGTGAAGGCCTATTGATTTATGTTGAAGACATAAAATAAAAATAAAATAATGTTATTATAATTTTATTTTATATTAGAGATCAATGAAATAGGCAAGATCAATTTTAGAAATTTAAGTTTGTTTTTTTAAACTAGTTATAAAATAGAATAATAAACTCAAACTATCACATCAAAGACTCAGAAGAAAACATTGGAATTAAGTTGACAAAAAAAAAGAAGTTAGGTTAGAGTAGGTTAGAAAAGAAAATCACAGTGCAATTTGGTAGAAATTGAGGCTGAAATAGAATAATCTATACATCAAACAGAAATTAGACCTAAAATATTCTCCAAAGCAAATCTAGTGATATGTAATGAGACAGGTGTTTCAAGATGCAGATAAGGTGGGATATAAAGACATTTGTTATAA
>NW_007747827.1:18179-21121 GCF_000696425.1 Galeopterus variegatus
ATGTAATGAGACAGGTGTTTCAAGATGCAGATAAGGTGGGATATAAAGACATTTGTTATAAATAAAATAGTAATAATTAGCCAGTATAATAGGATAAGTGTTATTTAACTTTCTTGAGGGCAAAAAAAAAGGTAGACTGAAATTTTATTAAGGAATTTGGTTTTATTAGGGAATTTTATTAGGATATAGGGAGCACTGATTGACAGAGACAGGGTCCTTGTGACCACTGTAATGGACAGCATAGTTGAAATAGTAAATAGAATGGTTTCTTAAGCAGAGACGTTTGACTTTTATAATACTTAGAAGACACATTGAATAAGTGAAGGCCTATTGATTTATGTTGAAGACATAAAATAAAAATAAAATAATGTTATTATAATTTTATTTTATATTAGAGATCAATGAAATAGGCAAGATCAATTTTAGAAATTTAAATTTGTTTTTTAAACTAGTTATAAAATAGTATAATAAACTCAAACTATCACATCAAAGACTCAGAAGAAAACATTGGAATTAAGTTGACAAAAAAAAAGAAGTTAGGTTAGAGTAGGTTAGAAAAGAAAATCACAGTACAATTTGGTAGAAATTGAGGCTGAAATAGAATAATCTATACATCAAACAGAAATTAGACCTAAAATATTCTCCAAAGCAAACCTAGTGATATGTAATGAGACAGTTGTTTCAAGATGCAGGGATATAAAGCCATATTTTTTATAAATAAAAATGTAATAATTAGCCAGTATAATAGGATGAGTGCTATTTAACTTTCTTGAGGACAAAGGAAAAGGTAGACTGAAATTTTATTTAGGAATTTGGTTTTATTAGGGAATTTTATTAGGAAATAGGGAGCACTCATTGACAGAGAGAGGGTCTTGAGACTACTGTAATGGACAGCAGAGTTGAAATAGTAAATAGAATGGTTTCTTAAGCAGAGATGTTTGATGTTATTGCCTAATGGATCTTGTTCACCCTAGAATTGAAAAGATGGGCAGTCTGCGAAAGTCTTACTTGCTCTGTATAAGTGGAAAATCTCTAGGTATTTTTAACAAAAGTTCGCAAGAGATTAGCCAATTCTTGACTTAAGACTCAGAGCCTCTTTACTGAGGAATAATAAGTTAATTTGAAGAAATTTTTATTTTAAGTTTTTCTCTTGATCTTTCCCAAATGACCTATGTCCATTTACTCGGGTAAATGTGCATTGGGAAATGGGGGAATATAATTTTATAGGATTCTGGACATTGGATTAAAATTGACACTAATTTCTGAAAACCCAAAGTCACTGGAGTCTACCAGTTGGAAAATTACAGAAGTCAGGTTTTGGCTCAGGTCTTTCTCTTAGTGGTCTTGTTCCCCTTATTTTATGTGTTTATTTCCTCTCGTAATGAAATGGATGGTTAGAAAAGACATACACAGACCTACGCACTTTCCCCAGCTCATGAAATAGGGTTATTCTAATATGAAAGGCCAAGTAGAAGCCTCTATAATTGCCTCTATCTTCTGACATAGGAAATCAAAAGTAGTATTCTAAATCTGGAGAAATTGCAGAGTTTAATCCCATTGTAAATAATTTTTAGGGGTAACAAATGCTATCAAATCTTGAAGTTTTGTAGTTTTAACGTGTATATTTAACAGTTATGTATAAGACCAATTTAAGTGAATTTTTGTACATGGCATGAAGTATGGATCAATGTTTACATTTTGCATATAGATACCTAATTTTTCCAGCATAACTTGTTGAAAATATACATTTCCCCTACTGAGTGCCTTTGTTCTTTGTCAAAAATAAATTTGTCGAAAATCAAAATATATATGTAAGTCTATTTCTGAAATTTCTATTTTGTTACTCCAATATTTTTGTCTTATTTTGATGCCAATATCACACTGTCTTTATAGTATACTTTTATAATAGACTTAAAGTTAGATAATGTAAGTCCTCTAATTTGTTCTTTTAATGTTTTTATTAACATAAATCTCTTGAAATTTCATATAAATTTTAGAATCAGCTTGTCAATTTTGTCATTTTCTTTTGTTTAGATAATTTTTTTTACTTGTTCTCTTAGAAAAGGCCTATCAGCAATAAACATTGTGAGTGTTTATTTATCCCGAAATATTTTCCTTTCTTTGTCTTGTTTTCCTTTCTTTATAAAGGATATTTTCATTGAATATAGGATCCTAGATTGACATTTCTTTTCTTGTGGCACATGAAAAATATTGTGTCACTTCCTACTGACCTCCAAAATTTCTAATGTGAAGTCCAATATTACTATGGGTTAAATGTGTCCCCTCGAAATTCATGTACTGGAAACTTGATCCCCATTGTATCTTTATTAGGGTGTGAAATCTAATTGTAATATTTGAAAGGTGAGGGATTTAAAACGTGATTAGATTGTGAGAACTATGCCCTCCTGAATGGATTGATCAATTCATGGAGAAATGGGTGTGGTTCTGATGGCTTTAAAAGGAGAGCAAGAGAGGTTAACTCTCTTCTTCAGGCCACTTTCACCACATGACATTAATAAAATCAAACACAAGGACCATATGATCATCTCCATAGATGCTGAAAAAGCATTTGATAAAATTCAACATTCATTCATGACAAAGACCCTCTATAAGTTAGGTATAGATGGAAAGTATCTCAACATAATTAAAGCCACATATGATAAAACCACTGCCAATATCACCCTGAATGGGGAAAAGCTGAAAGCTTTTCCTTTAAGAAGAAGAACTAGACAAGGATGCCCACTCTGACCACTCCTATTCAACATAGCATTGGAAGTACTAGCCAGAGCAATCAGAGAAGAGAAGGAAATAAAGGGCATCCAGATTGGAAAAGACCAAGTCCAACTGTCCCTCTTTGCAGATGACATGATCCTATATATCGAACAGCCTAAAGACTCTACAAAAAAACTCTTCGAGTTGATAAGTGATTTCAGCAAAGTAGC
>NW_007747827.1:22373-23039 GCF_000696425.1 Galeopterus variegatus
AAATAAACAAATGGGATTATATCAAACTAAAAAGCTTCTGCACAGCCAAAGAAACAATTAAAAGAGGTAAAAGACCACCAACAGAGTGGGAGAAAATATTTTCAAAATATACATCTGAAAAAGGATTAATATACAGAATATACAAGGAACTGAAACAACTTTACAAGAAAACAAGTAACCCAATTAAAAAAAGGGCAAAACAGCTAAATAGGTATTTCTCAAAGGAAGATATACAAATGGCCAACAGACACATGAAAAAATGCTCAACCTCACTCAGCATTCAGGAAATTCAAATCAAAACCAGACTGAGATACCATCTCACCCCAGTTAGGATGGCTAAAATCCAAAAGACTGTGAATGATAAATGCTGGCGAGGTTGCGGAGAAAAAGGCACTCTCATACACTGTTGGTGGGACTGCAAATGGTGCAGCCTCCATTGAAAATGGTATGGAGGTTCCTCAAACAATTGCAGATAGATCTACCATATGACCCAGCTATCCCACTGCTGGGAATATACCCAGAGGAATGGAAATCATTAAGTCAAAGTTATACCTGTTCCTCCAAGCAGAATACCCAAGGAAAAACAAAAAAAACATAAATTACTGATATTAAAAACAAGAGACTGATCATCACTACTGATCTCATGAACATTAAAAGGATAAAAAG
>NW_007747828.1:0-308 GCF_000696425.1 Galeopterus variegatus
CTGACTTTGGGCATGTCACATAACTACCGGGTACGATGTTTAGTTTTAATTTCCAAAATGGCAGAAATAGCCTCGTGTTAGTAGTCATTGTAGGAGAAAAAATAAATGTGAATTCTTCTGTTATAATTCAGAAAATTTGTTTTAATATCCCTATTTATGCAAGAATACATTTTTATATTCTATTCACGACACACATTTATACAAATATGTCTAAAATTAGGTAGTATTACTCCTGCAAAAGTAGGCATGCATTATTTTAAGCTGTTTATTTCCAGTAATGATTTAGGGTTTCAATTTAAGAAGTGCAT
>NW_007747828.1:2168-3122 GCF_000696425.1 Galeopterus variegatus
TGAAATCTAATACGGCATTCTTAAGCAACATTAAGAGCATGTTTCATAGTTGCATTGTACCTGTGTCAATGAAATTGACAAGATTTATTTTTTACACTGTTCTTGTGTGTTTAGGCAAGGAGCTGATAACATATTTCTTTGACTATATAGAAATTTCTAAGCTGATCATCTACTTTAAGCAGGATTTCAGTCCATCAAGCAGGTGAATTGCCTTTATACTTTCTCCTTTGCATCCTGAATTTTTAGATAAGCAGTGATTATGCTTCATTGTGTTTTAACTAATATCTACTGAACAAATTCCGTGTGCTGAGTTTGCTTTCTGGAAAAATATAGAAATAAAAAAATACATCCATGTTCACATGATAATCACTCAAATATTTAAAAACATCTATTATATCTTCTGTTTTCTAAGCCAAACATTCACAATTAAACACTGTATACTATGCATGGACTTTTTATTATTTTTATTATTATTTTTAGTAGTTCCACAGTAATTGTTTCCCTCATTTGAAGGATTTTTCTAAAGAAAATTTATTTTTCTTTAAAGTAAATTTCTAAAAATGTTTAGAGTTTAGAATAGTATATACAGCAAGTACAGAGGAAAAAATATTTTCTATGATTTCATCGCCCAGTGGTAACCACAGTTATTTGTACTGACACTTAATGTTATTATTGTGATTTATTTCATACATGCTTTCCTAGAGTGGGTTTCCCAGGAAACAGAATCTGAGATTTGAGTGCAGAAGGTTTACTGGAGAGTGCTCTTTTAAACAGCATCTTTGAGGGGAGAGGGGCAGAACACTGCGCAGAGAAGGAAGCTGACCAGGAAAGATCGTGCAACAGAAGCCTCGGCTAATCATATGAGGAACAGTGGAGCTAAAATGACCCTGAAAAATTGAATTGGGCCTGTCTTTGTTCCTGCACATTGACTAGTCTGTGGATATGAGTTGCCCC
>NW_007747828.1:6048-6398 GCF_000696425.1 Galeopterus variegatus
TATGACCACTTGTCAGGTATGATTTTGTAATTCTAGAGTTTTTTCCATTCACTTCTGACTTTTTCCAAATATCCAAGAGCATGAGAATGAGGAGTAGACCTTTGTTTCTTATCCTTCTTTGGGCTTCAGAGAACTCTTCACCAGCATTCTTTGGGTCATATGTAAATGTGGGAGAATTGAATGGGATCAGATAAGGGGATAATGTTAGTTCTGGCTTCATGTTATCATACTTGAGTGTGCATAATTTCTATTCTAGTGGAAAACTAGACATACTAAAGCCTGTGGTTGTATTTCGAGAATTAGAAAACTAAATATGGAGTCAAAATTGATAACCAAAAGAAAAGTTAAGG
>NW_007747828.1:8685-8893 GCF_000696425.1 Galeopterus variegatus
CTATGTCTCTCTGATTTCAGTCTAGCCTTTCTTAAATACCTAGATTGGTGGACTCATAGTCTTAATCTTAGTTATTTTTCCAGTGGGTATAATATATATTTCTAAAAAATTACCAACCACATTATTGACCTTTAAAATATAAATGCTGAAATATCACTGTAATTTATCATTCTGTGCATGAAAATGATACCACCTTAATATATATACC
>NW_007747828.1:11986-12186 GCF_000696425.1 Galeopterus variegatus
CAAAGTAAAGGGATGGATGCCGTCTCTTTGTCAATAATGAAGCCGTAGAAAGGATGTGGGTACAAGAACATGTAAAGGATCAAGGCCAGTGACACAATCTACCAAAGAATAAATATGAAAATGAATGAGAATGTTACTTTATGACCACTTGTCAGGTATGATTTTGTAATTCTAGAGTTTTTTCCATTCACTTCTGACTT
>NW_007747829.1:0-280 GCF_000696425.1 Galeopterus variegatus
TAATTTGTAATGGTATGACTATGAAGAACACAAGGTAAAAATTCCCACATGAGACAGTGAGGAGTGGGGGTAAACAAAGGGAGAACTAAGAAAACTCATCTTATTCAAATGAAAGGGGAATTCCAAAAACAATGTTTATTACATTTGTGTTTAAGGAATATAAACAAAGAAAAATGTTCAACTTTTTCTTTTTTTAGTCTCACAGTATCAACAACCAACTTTTTTTTTTTTGTCTTTTTTCGTGTCTGGCAACGGATCGCAACCCTCAGTGTTGCGCCCG
>NW_007747829.1:838-12185 GCF_000696425.1 Galeopterus variegatus
AGCGCCACCGCACTCCCAAGCGGCGCACTGTAGCAGTGCGCCACCGGGCCGGCCCAACAACCAACTTTTAATTTTAGGATGTATATTTGTAAAAATGAAAGTCAACTATATCTTTCCATTGGATAGGAGTGTGTGTGCATATGTGTAACATGCATGTGTGTGTAAACAGTATGTATATATCTCAACACACTATATTTTTCTCTTCTTTATTAACTGCCATGATTCTATCCTCAAATTAATATATTAAGTTACTCAACAATAAATATTTATTGAGTGCCACCCATGTTCTAGGAATTGTTAGAAGGTGACTAATAATATGTAACTTTCTAGATTTATGCATAGTCTTATTACCATGGGGGAGCTCCACCTCTCACTATATTTTACTTCTTACCTTTGAAAAATGTATACACGCCAATTGTTAAATTCTAGGAAATCGCAACATGACATTAATTATTTTGATAGCTGTATGATCCAGGTTGTTACTATTCCAAGCCTCCTTTGGATTTCTAATTTTATATGCAGTAAAATGTAGAAAATGATGCTCATAAGTTTGTACTCAGCAAGTACTGGTAGCATGTTTCAGCATGTGAAAATGTACTGAGACATAAGTAATTATGCTGTTCAGGCCACTTGGAGGCCTGTATTCTTGAAGATTTAGGTCCATATAGGTACTCAAGCACTCCCTGTGAACACAACACACACTTTTATCTCATTTTAGTGTAATTTATCTATTGAGATGTCTGTTCCTACCCAGCCTGTGAATTACCCTAGGACAGAAATCCTATGATTCATCATTAAATAAGCTGACTGCCAGCATCACGACTGAGTGTGGCCAGATTAACTCCCTATGAGAATAAACACATGACTATCAGTTGGTTTTAAGGCAGCTGAATCTTCTGTCTGTCTTTCCTGTATCAATTTCTCATATTCATTAGCAATTTGACACTGTTTCTTAATTTTGTCTGCCTGTTATGGTTTGTTTTGTTTCCTGTCCTTTATTTCTCTTTGGGATCTTCTATTGTTTTGTTTTGTTTCCTCTCCTCTGGTTCTCTGAGATCTTCCTTCTATTTTTTTACAAGTCTTCCATTTTCCTAGGGAACTGGCTCATAGAGAAGCCCTCAATCCCTCCCATTTTATTATCTAGTATGAAGCTTGCCATCGCAACACTTACAATTAAAGTTTGCCTCAGGCAGAAAGATAATATTTTCCTCATGCAGTAAGATGACTGAGTCTTATGACCTGAAAATGGTTGCAGTAAAGTACATCTTTGCATGCTTGGTCTTGTGAGTTCCCCTAGGCATGCTGTAATTAAAGATTCCTGGTTGATCCCTACCCCTGCCGTCATGCTTGCCGCTAACTGCTGTTACTCCACTGGGTGCAGCGATTAGTGATAATTTGAGTCTTTATTTTACTTAGAATTGATTTCAGTTTAGGCTAATAAATTGATAGATTTCAATTTTAGATCAATATTTTCACCTTAGAAAGATAAAAGGTTTTAGGAGCCCTTGCTGCCATTTTTCTTTTTCCTCTCTTTTTAAAACCATAGCTACATGATTTTATATGTTGACTTTTTATGATTGAATTTTCTAAGTCAGTGGAAATGATTTACTTAGTTTCTCATGTTTCACAAGCTATCCAGTCATGTTCTTGAAATAATCTAGGTGTGGAAAAATACTCATTGAAACATTTGTGGGCATATAGGCAAGTCTGACTGGTAGGGTTTCTGACATCAGTTGGGGCAACTATCAAAAACTCAGCCTTTAGGTCAATAAGCTCAGACTCTAGGATGGATTCAAATGGTGGAGAGTAATGCCAGTCTTGGCTCCTGGTGGAAAGTCCAAGCTGATAACTAGGGCTAGTATGCATGTTTTATGCCATCAAAGGTTCACCTTAGGTAGCTAAACCTTAACAGTCACAATAAGGTGGCGGGATATCCCAACAGAAGTTAGCCCAGTAAGATAATTAATGCAAAAGTGTGAAAGACTGGTATTTTACACAAAAATCTACCACATCATAGTGTGACTTTGGACAAGCAACTGTCATCCTCAGATTTTCATATCTGCACAACAAAGAAAATAAAATATCTGTGATCTTCAGATTTTCATATCTGCACAACAACAAAAAATAAAATGCCAGTATATTTCATAAGCCTGGTTTATGCGGGGGGATTTATAAATATTTGAATACAGGGAAAGTTTTGCTTACAATCTAAAAATCTAGTGATAACAGCAAACAAATAATACTAACAGGAAATATTTATTTCACAGTACAATAGTAATGCTTTACTTTTGCATAGCTCTTTACAATCTACAAATCTAACTACAAACATTTATCTCAGGTCTTTACCCAGTAAAGAGGACAGGGTTTGTTATTTCATTTTAAAGTTTAGGATAACAAATCTGAACATTTTAATGTATTAGGTCTCTTCAATTGTAAGGAAAATAACATCCTTATATGGCTTGAAGTTAAAAGAAATTATATTGGTTTACATAGTAATAGAATCTGAGATTAGGGAGCATTTCAGGCACAACTGAATTTAGGGCTAATAAGAACGTGGCCTTACTTAATTTCTCAGAAACATCATTACTTCTTATATTTTGCTTTATTTCCAGGCAGTAAGTGGTATCATCAAGTAGCTACAAACATACATCATGCGGTACGAGTAAAATGGCTGCCACAGCTCCAAACACAACTATCAGTAATATCTGCAGAATTCCTGAGAGTAATTCTGATTTGACAGGCTTGCATGACATGCCTGATGCTCGCACAGTAGCTGGGTGTAGAGGAATGTGATTTGCTGTCAGTCAGGTGCTCAGTACATGGAACAGAGTAGTGGGAGGTGAAGCCCTCTCACTTGGCCCCCATGAACAAAGAGTTCTGGAGAAATGGAGAGCCATTGAAAACTGGGGCTGATGCTCAAGAAAAAGGAAAGGATGATGTAGATGCCAGCAGAAATGTCTGCATCTTTAGAAGAATAGTTCAATATATACGATGCAAAATGTAGGAACTCTGACTACATGCATACAAAAAGAGAACACACTATATATAATATATATATATATATATAACTATATATATATATATATAATTAAATGAGGTGAGAAAGAGACCAGGAAAAAAAAAAAGAAAGAAAATATATGTGTTAAGGGTGAAGTGAAGTGATCCAAAAGATGAAAGAAAAAAAAAAATGGTTGCAATGATTATTAGAGTAACTAAAGTGTCACTAGCCTTGTTAGATGAGCTCTGAAAAGCCTCATTGAAAGCAGTCCTCTTTGAGAATTACACAAGCCTCCTTTGGATTGTCCAATTTATTGTGTGCAATTCTAACTGAAGGTACGAGCAGATGAATTCCATAGATCATATATCTGGGACAGACATATCCAGGAGAACTATTTATCTATTCAATGTATTTTGGGGCTGTTTTATTTCACCAGACTAAATGCCTCAATAGGTTTAAACACTACAAAACAGTAATAGAGATATACAGTCACCTCTGAAACATGAACATAGCTCATGATATTCCCCACTGAGAAGCTATAAATTCTGTGACTCTGCTGAAGTTACAATCTGTGAATGTGGGATTAAGTCCTCAGTTAATTAATCTTTCCTTTCAGATTATCAAAACACATTCAGGTATTTATAGCCAACTCTATTAGATATTCAATGATTATTTTTTGGTTCATACATTGATTTTCATACAGGATGTTGTTATTTGAAGAAATTTGTTAGTGGGAAAAAATCTAATTGGACTGTGTACTGGGTTGAATTATGTCCCCCCAAAACTCCCTAAAGCTTGAATTGTCCCAAGTTTTATGTATTAGAAACTTAGCCCCCACTATGACTGTTAAGAGGGTGGGAAATCCTGTTATGATAATTGAAAGGTGAAGCCTTAAAGAGGTGATTGGATTGTACGACTGTGCAGTAGTGAATGGATTAAAAATGGTGGTCAGGGGTGTGGTCCTCAGGGCTTTAAAAGAAGAGGAGAGTCTGTCTTTCTCTCTCTGCTCTCTCTGCTTCCACCATCTTGCAGTGTGAGACCCCTTGGTAACTGCCACCACCGCCAGATGGACTTTGGACTTCCCAGACTCATAAACTGTAAGCAATAAATTTCATTTTCTTTATAAATCACTTCGTTCCATGTATTTTGTTATAAGCAACAAAAATGGACTAATACAGACTGATTACATAGGCAGTGTGGGCTTCATAAACAGTTGATGTGTGATATTTGCTGGCATTTTCAAATGTAGATTATAGAAGAAACAAAGAGGGAGGGAAACAGAAAGAGAGAGAGAAGAAAATAACTGATGATTTTACATTCCAGCTTAGTTCATTGATAATCTGTAGCCTTTCCAAATACATCTCATATTTTATATATCACATATTCTTCCTTTTTTTGTAATACGTTGATGTGAAGGATTTAAAAAACACCCAAAAAACTGAAGATAATTTGGTTACTGAAAGAGCTATATCATATTGATGACAGCTCATTCATACCATTTTGCAAAAATTGGCGAGGTGGCCAAGCTGGTGGCCACATAACTCTGGAGAAATATTGTAAAACAATGCAAATACTATATTGGAAATATTTAACAATGATAAGTGAGTAATTGTGGTGCTGAGACAATTTAGTAATATAACAGGCAGAATATTTTTTTATTAAAAGTAGCCTAAGGAAATTTATGTGGTTATTTCACAAACATGACCATAAATCCTAGTGGTCTTATTAACTTTATTTGGAACCAAATTGGTTTCTTAAATTGTGGAAATATGAAAGCATTTGAAAATATAAGCCAAATCATTTGAATGCATCTTCTGTCATCACTTTTTTTGGCCTTAGGATATGTTAGACTTTTTTTTCATGCTTTCACAGTTATTTGCAGAGAAAGAGATGATTTTAATTTCTGGTAGGATAAAATGCCTAAATGTTTTAATCAATAGAGACTGCCAGCAATGTGAATATACATGACATGTAGGAGTTATAAGCAAAAAGGAGCTTGGGAATGTGGAATTGTAGAATGAGTTAAGAGGCCAAATTGAACAGTGTTTATTTTTCTGTTTAATTTTAGGATGAGTCTTTGGTGCTACCAGTGACATTATCAACATGCCACAAAGAGATCTCAGTAGGAAACAAGAGAGAAAAATTTAAAATAAGGAAAAGTCAGGTGTGTTTAAGAAAGTTCAAGAAGGCTATAGTGAGGGAGGGAAATAAAAAAGGAAGAAAAGATCAGGAATTGAGAAATGGGGAAAGCAAAAAGTAGAAAGAGTAGGAAAAAAGGAGTATAAGAAATTTTAAAAAGAAAGCAAGACCCAGAGCTTGCTAGAATGTCACTGATTGTTCTAACAGATGTCTCTCAGAATCCAGTGTCTGGGGTTTCCTAATGTGTTCTGTATCAATGTGTTCAAACTCAACCATTACTGAAATATGAAGTCAGTTGTTCAAGAGGTAGAATAATGAGGTCATTAAAAGCATGGCACCTGGAGACAGAGCAGCTGGATTTGAGCTTTGGCTCTGCTACTTACTTGTTGTAACCTTGGGCATGGTGCCTCTATTTCTTCATCTATAAAATGGAACTATTAATAAGACCTCTTTTATGGGTTAGTTGTGATAAATGTGTTATAGCCTTCCATGTGCTGGGCAAATAATAAGTCCTATTATTTCCTATTACCAATTTAGTGCACTAGTACTAGAAGGACCTTTTTTTTTGCATTTTAATAAATTTTATTTTAGAACACTTTTAGATTTACCAAAAATTTGAGAAAATAGTATAGAAGTTTCTATAATTCACTTTCATTAACATTTTACAAATATATAGTAAAATTGTTACAATAAACCAATATTGATAGATTATTACTAAGCAAAATTCATACTTTATTTAATTTTCTTAGTTTTACCTAATGTCTTTGTAGTGTTCCAGGATCCTGACTATAACATTGCATTCCATTTAAAAAAAAATTATCTATTTTAGTTGACACATAGTTATCGTACATGCTTATTGGGTACAATCTGATGTTTGATACATATATGTTGTATAATGATTGGGTCATGGTAATTAATGTTACTGTCTTCATGCATTTATTATTTCTCTGTGGCAAAAACATTCAAAAGTCTCTTTTCTAGCTATTATGTAACATACAAAACTTGAAGGCTAACCATAGTCACCCTACTGTGCAGTAGAACAACACAACTCATTCCTCCTATCTAATTGTAATTTTCTACCTGTTGGTCAACCTTTCCCTGTCTTCCTTCCCCACTCCCCGCCCCAGTCTCTGGTAACCACTGTTCTATTGGTAGGTTCGTTTCTCTGCATAGGGACCTCCAGTGTTTCCACCATTATTTGTTAAAAACTATCACTTCTCCACTGAATTGGCTTTGCTCCACAGAAATCAGTTGGCCACATGTGTGTGGGTCTATTTCCAGGCCTTCTATTCTTTTCTATAGACCTATGTGTTTGTTCTCATTACAATATTACATTATTTTCATTACTGTAATTTTATCATACATTTTAAAAATGATAGTCTGTACTTTCTAATTTTTTTTCCTTGTTCTTTATTTTGTTGGCTATTCTAGGTGTTTTGCTGATTTATATAAACTTTAGAATCAGTTTGTTGATATCTAAAAAGTAGCATGATGGGATTTTGACTGGTATTTATAGATCAAGGTGGGAAGAATTGGCAGCTTCACAATATTGAGTATTCTAATTTGTGAACATGAAGTATCTATTTATTTAGATTTTATTTAATATTTTCATCAGAATTCTGTAGTTTTCTGCATATAGATTGTGTATATATATTGTTAAATTTATACCTATTTCTATTTTGGTGCTATTGTAGATGGTATCTTTTTTATTTTTATTTTTATTTCACATTTCAATTGTTCATTGCCAGTATTTAGAGAAGCAATTTAACTTTGTATATTGTCTTTGTATCCTGTGATGTTGTTATACTCACTTATTCATTCTAGAAGATTTTTAAAACAGATTCTATGAGGTTTTCTACAGATACAAACATGTCATCTGCTAAAAAAAAAAAAGACAGTATTATTTATTTTTCAACTGCATAACTTGTGATTATTTTTCTTGTCTTATTGCACTAGCTAAGACTTCCAGTACAAGGCTGAATAGGAGTGGTGAAAGAAAGCCTTGTTCATAATCTTAGGGGAAAACACTCAGATTCTATATGATATTAAGTGTAGAGTTTTCAGGATTTTTTTGTAGATTTTTTTTATGAAGTTAATAAAGTTCACCTATGTTTCTAATTTGCTGTGACTTTTTATCATGAATTGATGTCGGATATTTCAGATGCTCTTTCTCCATCAAATGATAAGATCATATGATTTTATTTCTTCAGGTGTTGACATGGTGAGTTACATTGTTTGATTTTCAAATGTTGAACTATCCTTGAATACCTGAAACAAATCACACATAGTTTTCATGCATATTTTTTTAGATATTGTTTGTTTCAATTAGGTATTATTTCTGAGGGACTTTTGTGTCTGTATTCATGTAAGATATTAGCATGTTGTTTCCTTCTTTGTAGTAAATTTATCTGGATTTAGCACCAGATAATGCAGGCCCCATAAAATGAGTTAGGAATGTTCCCTCTATGTATATATATTTGTGGAAGGGATTGTGAAGAATCAATATTACTTTTTCTTAAATATTTGATAGAATTTATCAGCGAAGCAATATGGGCCCCTCTGCTTTACTTTTATATAATATTGTTAGTTACTATTTAGATTTATTTAATAGATATAGTACTATTCATGTTATAGATTTGATTGATCTTTTCAAATCTATTATTTAGTTTTGTTGATATTGTCTCTTATTTTCTTATTTTTAATATTATTAATATTTGGTCTAATTTTCATTATTTGTTTTATTTTTCTACTTGTGTTAGGACTAAATTACTCTTCTTTCTCTAGTTCCCTAAGGCAGAAGCTTAGGCTATTGATTTTTGAGATCTTTCCTCTTTTCTATTCCATATCTTTAATTCTATAAATTTCTAAGTATTGCTTTTCATGCATCCCATACATTTTCATAAGTTGTAATTTCATTTTCATTTAGTTCTATAGACTTTTTAATTTCTCCTGAGACTTCTTTGTCACATGTGTTACTTGGAATGGCGTTATTCAATATCTAAATATTTGGGGATTTTCTAGCTATCTTTTAGTTTTTGATCTGTAGTTTAATTCCACTATGGTTTGAGAACATACATGGAATTATTCCTAAACCTTTAAACTGTAAAGAAGTGTTTTATTGCCCACAGTGGGGGTTGTCTATGCAAATGATACAGGTGAGCTTGAGAGGAATGGTTAGTCTGCTGATTTTGAATGGATTATTCTATAAATATCAATTAATTCAAGTCGATTGATATCACTTTTGATGTCAAATACATTTATACTGATTTTCTGCCTGATTGATCGATCAATTAATGAAGGAAGTATATCTAAGTCTCTATCAAGTCCAATAAGGGTGCTATACCAAAATATCATAAACTGGGTAGTTTATAAATGACAGAAATTTATTTCCTATAGTTCTGGAGGCTTGGAAGTCCAAGATGAAGGTACCAGAAGATTTGGTGTTTGGTGAGGACTTACTTTCTAAATGTTAGATGACAACTTGTCACTGTGCCCTCACAGAGTGAAAGAGATGAGAGGTCTCTATTGTGCGTCTTTTATAAGAGATTAATTTCATTCGTGAGGCCTCATGACCTAATAAGCTCACAAAGGCCCCACCTTGTAATACCATCACCTTGAAGGTTAGGATTTCAAAATATAATTTTTGGAAAGGAGACATTCAGACCACAGCAGTTTTCACCTTTGATATTGGATTTGTCTTTTTCTCATTACTGTTCTATCAGTCATGCCTCTATATATTTATTTATATTTTACAATCTGCTTTTCTATTCAATGGCCTCCATTTTTCCAGGTCACGAGTTTTTTTGTTTTTTATCTCATCTGTTATCCAAGCCATATTCAAATGTCACCAATGAATTCACCAACGTCCACTACAACTGTTTTTTCCAAACTATCTTGGCATTATTCTTTTTTCCACTCTCTATTAAAAAATCACAAATTTAATGGCAGGTTCAGTGTGCAATGTAATACAAAGGTTGTTAGTGGTAGAGGTACAGAAAGCACAGAGAGGATATGGTATCAGTATCTGAAACAGCTAGTCAAGGCATTGGGAGCTCAGAACACAGGAATATATCTGAGAGCAAATCTAATGCTGCCAAAAGTCTCTTTCTGGTCCAAAGCTGCTTCATTTATTTATTTATTGTATTGAAACATAATTGATTGTACATGTCTGTGGCATACAGTGTTGAATATCAATACCTGTGTGCAATATGTGATGCTTAAAATAGGATAATTCGTATATTCAATATTAAACAATACAATCAGTTTTTGGCCTCACATATTTTGATAATCTATTTTTAGTTTCTTATACTTTTAGGATTATTGTGTTTTCTTGGAGAATTGGCCCCTTTATCATTATATGATGCCACTCTTTATCTTTTATAATTTTCCTTGTACTGAAGTTTTCTTTGTTGAAAATTAAGTACCTACTCCAGCTTTCTTTTATTAGTGTTAGCATGGTATAACTGTCTCCATCCATTTACTTTTAACCTACTTGTGTCTTTATAGTAAGTGGGTTTCTTTTAGACAACTTGCAGTTGGATATTTTTACCCACTCTGCCAACCTTTGTCTTTTAATTGGTATGTCTAGACCATTCACATTTAAAATGACAATTTATATAGTTGGGTTAATATTTACCATATTTATAACTTTTCTACTCATTTTATGTGTTCATTATTGTTTTTTGCCCCCTCTTTTTATACCTTCTCTGGTTTTAATTGAGCATTCAATATTATTGCACTTCACATTCTTTCTTAACATATCATCATACTTATTTTAAAAAATTAGCCATCATCCTAGAATTGGCAATATAAAATTTTAACTAATGTAGTCTACTTTCAAATAACACTAGGCTGCTTCATGTATAATGTAAGTATCTTGTACCAGAGTATCCCCAATTCTTCCTCTTGTCCCTTTTGATGTTGTTATCATCCATTTAATTTATCCATATGCTATAATCATATAATAAATTACTATATTAGTATTTTAAACAGTTATCTCTCAAATCTATTAATAAAAAATTCAAAAATTATATTACCTTTATGCATTTTTTCTTTGATGTTCTTTCTTTCTTTATGTAGCTTTAAGTTTCTGACCCATAGAATTTTTTTTATTAGATCCCTTACCATATTAATCATAGTTATTTTAAATTCCTTGTTTGACAATTCCAACATCTATGTCATATTTGGGTCTTGCTATGATGAATGCTTTGGTTCTTCAGAATGTGCTTTTTCTTGCCTTCTGGCATGCCTTATAACTTTTTGTGGAAGTCAGATGTGCTGTATCAGATAATAGGAACTGCATTATATATAGCTTCTAATGTAAAGATTTATGTTTACTCTGGCTTGAAGTAGGGTTGTGTTTAATATTTGCTATAGTTGTATGTGCCAGAGGATTAAAATGCCTCTCCTATCCTTGTTTTGTCTCCACCACTGTTTGGGGGCTTCCCTAATAATTGCTTTTAGGGAAACTCTGAATCTAGCAGCTTTCTCAGCTGTAATCTACTGAACGTATTACATAATCTTATGATTAATCTCAGTCTTTTAGTGTGCTGATGTCCTGGCCTGCGACCTTCAATAATATTTTTTAAGTATTTATCCCCATTTAGGTGAGACAGGAAAGCTCGAGGTCTCATGTTTCAGAAAAAATTTTCTCCTATATGTGATAATACTATACAAGGATACTTCAAAAAGTTCATGGAAAAATAAAATTAAAAAATAATACTAATCTTACGGTCAACTTTTTGAAGATCCT
The DNA here is from genome assembly GCF_000696425.1 of Galeopterus variegatus. Taxonomy (NCBI): domain Eukaryota; kingdom Metazoa; phylum Chordata; class Mammalia; order Dermoptera; family Cynocephalidae; genus Galeopterus; species Galeopterus variegatus. The sequence continues at coordinate 11,728 of NW_007747829.1, forward strand.
TTATTTTTTTATTTTCTTTTATTTTTTTTATTTTATTATTATTTTTTTAAATTTTATTTTGTCGATTTACATTGTGGTTGATTATTGTTGCCCCTTACCAAAACCTCCCTCCCTCCTCCCTTTCCTCCCTCACACCCAACAATGTCCTTTCTGTTTCCTTGTCATATCAACTTCAAGTAATTGTAGTTGTTATATCTTCTTCCCCTCCCCCCCCAGTTTTTTTTTTGTGTGTGTGAATTTATTTATTAATTTTTAGCTCCCACCAATAAGTGAGAACATGTGGTATTTCTCTTTCTGTGCCTGACTCGTTTCACTTAATATAATTCTCTCAAGGTCCATCCATGTTGTTGCAAATGGCAGTATTTCATTCGTTTTTATAGCTGAGCAGTAATCCATGTGTAGATATACCACAGTTTCCGTATCCACTCATCCGATGATGGACATTTGGACTGGTTCCA
>NW_007747830.1:0-8017 GCF_000696425.1 Galeopterus variegatus
CATAATAATCATATACAGTGTATATTGACAAAATAAAAAAAAATAAAAATAAAAATAAAAATAAAATAAAAAAAAATAAATAAATAAAAATAAATAAATAAATAAATAAGATTTAGTTGTTCTTTATGTTTTCTCTATCTTCCAAATGTTTTACCATATATATATTTTTATATTATAAAATATAAAGGTTTTTCAAACATTAAAAAGAAGCCACAGTTATGCAAATAAAAAATGTAATATAAAATTAAAGCACTAAAATAAAATTCATCAAAATGTTAAAAGTGATTATCTAATGACATGAGAGTTAGGGATGGTCATTTTTCTTCCTTCTAGAATTATTTCATTCTTTACATTTCTATGAGTAACATGTTTCATAATATTTAATTTACTTATTTTCATTGAATGTAATTAATTTACTAACAACACTTATTTCGTAATAAAAAATAATTCTATCTTTGTCAGTCAGGGTCTCAGCAGGAAATGGAGGACACCCTCAGAAAAGTTTACCAGAAAGAGCCTGAGAAAGGGATTATTTAAAGAGGTTTGGGTAGCATTAAAGGAATCAATAAGGAATGCTGGGACTTCAGGGATGGGCCACAGAAGCAAGCTCTCCTGATCCTAAAGGAGCAGGGAGAGGAAGTGGTGTTTCCAAAGCCCAGGGAGAGCTGCAACTATGCAATAAAGCCAACTTGGCATGCTCTGTGATTAGAGGAACAGTCACCATCAGGTGTGTGGTGAGGAGAGGGACGGTGCCAGTAATACTCCGACCCGCTATTCTCTTGCCCTCTGAGATCCTGCCCATGTCTCTCATTGCCTGAGCCCAAACAGCAGAGGGCAGGAGAGCCTAGGAGGTGTAAACCATAGAAGTCAGGCTTCTGAAGCACAAAGAAGGACACAAAAGCGTGGAGAATGGAGCTGGGGTGGGCAGATGGGGTGAGGGGCAAAAACAACTGGCACAGTACTGTGTGTGGGCATCACTCCTGCTGAAACTATCCTCACACTTCTCACTTCTTCTCGGATCACTAAAACAGCCTAAATTACCTTCCAGACAGTAGTGCCCTTCTCCAATCCCACTTGCACATGCCTATTCTCTGCTATGCAAAGAATAAACTATAGTGCAATCGTCCTGACCCAAGATAATGGCTTAGACCAGGATTGCAACAGTGATCTAATTCTGGACATATTTCAAAAGTAGAATCAACAGGATTTGCCAATGGTGAGCCAAGAACTATTAAAGAGAGGAGTCAAGGACACCAATATGCTGTTTGGTCTACACAACAGGAAGGACAGTCTTGCACTAACTGAGAAGAGGAAAACTACAGGAAGAGCCAGATTTGGGAAACATCAGGAGCTCAGTTATTACACACCCAAGTGGAAATATCGAGTCGTTAGTTGGACACTCAGGGAGTGTGGAACTCAGGGAGGAGGGCTGCACTGGGAGTATTAATTTGGAAGTCGTAGTTTGTAGAAGGTATGCAAAACCATGTAATTGAATGAGATCATAGAGAAACAAGAACAACAAGTATAGATAGAGTGGTGAACAAGACTAAGTACTGAGCAATGTGACACTCCAACATTAGGAATTCAGGAAGACAGGAAGGAGCCACTGCTGAGGACTGAGAAGGAGCAGCCTGTGAGGTCAGAGGAAAACTGGGAGCATGTGATTTACCTGGAAGTCAAATTAAGAAAGTGTATCTAGTGGAAAAAGATAAAGGTCTGTATCAGATTCTGCTGATATGCCAGTAGGGTGAGGACTAGGAATTACTAGATTTATCAAAAAGGGGTTCTTGGTTATCTTTTCAAGAGAATTTTTATTGTAACGGTGGAGATGAAAGCCTAATTTGGATGAATTCAAGGGAAAAGAGGAAGAAAAAAATTGAAGACAATGTGTTTCATAGACTATTCTTTTGAAGAGACTTGCTTTTAAAGGAACAAAATGAGATAGCTGTTGAAGTGGAAAATGGGGTCAAGATACATAGGTTTATTTGTTTTAAAGTTGGGAAAAATAATGAGATGTTTGTATACTAATAGAAAGTACTCAGTTCTTTAGAGTCAGATATTCCTTAAGGTATCAGAATATCTGACAGAATTTTCTAGAAAAAGAGTATATATACCCATATCTATTCATAAATTCCCCTAAGACATTGAGAGCTGGTCTCTAAGGAGCTGATTTTAATCTTTACTATCTCCAAATTAGACACCTTTAGAGAGCAGAGAGATAAATAACATCTCTGATGTCTCACAGCATCAATTGATGTTGGCCAGAATGACAGTTCCTAGTAATTGAAGAACCCATGATTGACTTAGTTCCGCCTCCTCCACACTCCGTTTCTGAAACACGAAGGACTCCTAGAGTGAAAGAGGCTGTGCGGAGAAAGATGGGAGGGGAAGCCAAACATGACTTCCAGACAATTCCTACTTAAATGTCAAGTTGACTGCATTTTGATGCTTTCGATTTAATCACTTTTCTGCTTCCTAGTTTGCTTCTCTTGCTTCTTTGTGCAATGAGAAAAAGAGAAAATATAGCAAATCATGAGCAGCATTAATTTTTTTCTTTAGTTTTCTGAATGTTTTCATCACTGTCTTGGGGAGCAGGAAAAAAAAAATCTTGCATATATTACCCCACAGTCCCATCTTCCTTCTCTGGACTCGGACTTTCTCTTCCTGTTTCTCCTCTCTGTTAACAGATTCTTTCTATTTCTATGCAGCTACAGTTCCTGGCAAAACAAACTGAATCAGGGGTGAAATTGCAAGGAAGACATAGAACTCAGTTTGGACAATGATTAAATTCAGATATAATAGCCAAGGAACCATGTAAGCCACAGGCAGGCTGCTGATACCAGAGAAACGAGGAGTTGATTAGTATGGTCCCAGAGTTAACAACTAGGGAAAATGAGAAAAATGATTAACAACAAGAAAGCATTGAGCAGTGCCATTCCCTGCTGGGTCCTGACGGCCACGCAGCTGAGGAGTCCTTCCCGATTCCAGTTTTCTTTGCTCCCTGCATTCAGTCTGTCACCAACCGCTGTGGCCAACAACTTCTGGCTTTTCTAAGAACACTTTTCTTTTGTATTTCTAAAATCTTAGGCAAGCTAAGGGCCTCCCACCCTTGTAGCTGATGCCTCTTTTTGCCTTGGGTAAAGACACTTTCCGGATGGCTTTCACCGAAGAAGTTTCTTCACAGGAGCAAGGATGTGCATTTGCAATTTACTCTGTTTCCACGTGCTTCCAAAATCAAATGTAGAGTCCTGGTTTGAGCTTTTAGATTTTCTGTCATTTCTTGTTCCCATCACCGAGTTCCCCTTCAGAACCTGATTAGTTCATGCCCTCTCCCCTTGACGCTCACTTCCTATCCGTTCTGGGCCCCCACCTCAGAGGTGAGTGGCTTTACATGGGCTATAAGTGTGCTTTTAGAGATCAGTCACACCCACAACCCTGGTTTATATGATTCTGTGATAACATTTTAACAACACCATAAATGCAGAACACACTAAGTAGACAGCAAGCACTTCAGAAAAAAAATAATCCATGATTTATCACTGCACCAAATTAATGGATGGAACATGTTAAATGTGACTTACCTGGGCAGGCGTGTGCCCTCATAAACCTTGGCTCATCAGCATTCTGGGCCAAGAAGTACAATCTTTAGCAAAGAAACAGTAATCTCTTCTGCATAATAACCAAATAGCTCTTGCTTCAGCTCAATGAGAAAATTCATAGAGAGCAAATGTTTAGAGGTGAATGGGCTGATGTACTTTGTAACAGCTGTTTTATCAAGTACTCACTCCTTTGTCTTCATTTATAAAAACTTTACAACATGGCACAGGAGGTCCTCCCCAGTCTGTCTCTCCAGGCTCTCCCATCACAGTTCTTCTACAGGCTTCTTGCTCTCACACCAGGTTCTCCCGAGGTTCTATCATCCTTCTAAATTGGTCACAGAGTCTTCTCTGCCTGGCTTTCCCTTAGACCCCTTTTTTCACTTGGTAAACACCTATGCAACTTTCAAGATTAAACTCAAATGCCACTTCCTCACTGAAGCCTTCTCAACTGCACACATCCTAGCAGGGGACCAAGTACCCCAACAGACACTCACAATAGACTTGTGGGTTGAATTATGACATTTTGGAATCTGTTTGACTTACTTTCTTTCTAGACTTCCTGAATATAAAAGTTTCTTTCACTTGGTAAACACCTATGCAACTTTCAAGATTAAATTCAAATGCCACTTCCTCACTGAAGTCTTCTCAACTGCACACATCCCAGCGGAGGAGCAAGTACCCCAACAGACACTCACAATAGACTTGTGGGTTGAATTACGACATTTTGGAATCTGTTTGACTTACTTTCTTTCTAGACTTCCTGAATATAAAAGTTTCTTTGGAATTCATTCAAAACTAACCCAAGCCAAAGTCTCAAACTAAACATATAGCAAAGGACTCAGTAGTGTTTCACATAGGTGGAGAGACTGCTCTTTTCCACCACCATGTACACTGAGCTGGATACTGGAACAAAAATCCATTTATTAACCTGCACTCTGATATTACTATGTAGGTATAGTCCAAATTGTGCAAAGTTATATTTCTAAAACATAAACCATGCTTTAAATGCTCTGCTCTTAGCCTCTACTAGTTTAAGAAAGTCAAAGAAAAAACACTTTTATAAAATACAATATTTCCTAATATTGACTTTTATTTTCAAATGTATCCAGATTATAAATTTAAATTTTGGCAAACTTGCCTTTTTCATATCAGGATCCACCATCATTATTGCTTTTCATTCACAACAGAAATCTAAGTATGCAAGTTTACGAAAGTAATAAAAAAGGATAATTTTAAAGAAGACATAGACCTGGACAAGGTATTCCTAGTTGTTCTGATTCCTCCCTTAAATATAAGAAAACAAAACCAAAAAGTTATACAAAGTACTAATATACACTGTCACTTATTGCATTCAACCTCTTCTAAATTATTACAAAGTAGACAAGAAAATTACTATTATAACTATTTCACAGAGGAAGAAAGTGGAGTCCAGAGAGAGGCAAAACAAAACAAATAAAACCAAGATTATATAGTGGTGGAGCTAAGACTAAGCCAGTTCCTGTGTCCTTTGAAGCTCTTTTACAGAGAAAAAAGTTAATTCAGTTACAGCTACAACATTTACAACTTGAGTGGATTTCTTTCCTTTTTTTTTTTCACTTTTACTTAATTTTATTTATTTTTAATTTAAATAGTCACAAATTCAGACAGTACAGTAAAAATGACATGCAAAAGTGAACCATGAATAAATGATTAAATTATTTGTTTTTCTTTCTTTTTTATTACTTTCTTTTTTATTTACATTGGAGTACAATGTTGATTTTCAATAATTGTTTAGAACATATGACGATTAGATCAGTATAGTTAGCTTATTCATTATTACAATACACAATCATTCCTTCTGTCCATTAATCAATTCCTCATGAGTCCCCCTCTCTCTCTTCCACCCCTTCCCTTTCCCACTGATAGTTTTCTAAAAGTTCAACATATTACTGTGATTATTATTATTTCTTTCTTTCTCTCTGTCTCTCTTTATTGTTCATTTGTTTATTTATGGATTCAGCTCCCAGTTATGAGTGAGAATATGTGGTATATCTCTTTCTGTACCTGGGTTGTTTCACTTAGGATAATTTTCTCCAGGCTCATCTGTGTTGTTGCAAATGGTAGAATATCATTCTTTTTCATGGCTGAGTAGAATTCCATTGTGTATATATACCACAATTTCCTTATCCAGTCATCCATTGATGGACATTTAGGNTATGCAAGTTTACGAAAGTAATAAAAAAGGATAATTTTAAAGAAGACATAGACCTGGACAAAGTATTCCTAGTTGTTCTGATTCCTCCCTTAAATATAAGAAAACAAAACCAAAAAGTTATACAAAGTACTAATACACACTGTCACTTATTGCATTCAACCTCTTCTAAATTATTACAAAGTAGACAAGAAAATTACTATTATAACTATTTCACAGAGGAAGAAAGTGGAGTCCAGAGAGAGGCAAAACAAAACAAATAAAACCAAGATTATATAGTGGTGGAGCTAAGACTAAGCCAGTTCCTGTGTCCTTTGAAGCTCTTTTACAGAGAAAAAAGTTAAGTCAGTTACAGCTACAACATTTACAACTTAAGTGGATTTCTTTCCTTTTTTTTTTCACTTTTACTTAATTTTATTTATTTTTAATTTAAATAGTCACAAATTCAGACAGTACAGTAAAAATGACATGCAAAAGTGAACCATGAATAAATGATTAAATTATTTGTTTTTCTTTCTTTCTTTTTTATTATTTTCTTTTTTATTTACATTGGAGTACAATGTTGATTTTCAATAATTGTTTAGAATATATGATGATTAGATCAGTATAGTTAGCTTATTCATTATTACAATATGCAATCATTCCTTCTGTCCATTAATCAATTCCTCATGAGTCCCCCTCTCTCTCTTCCACCCCTTCCCTTTCCCACTGATAGTTTTCTAAAAGTTCAACATATTACTGTGATTATTATTATTTCTTTCTTTCTCTCTGTCTCTCTTTATTGTTCATTTGTTTATTTATGGATTCAGCTCCTAGTTATGAGTGAGAATATGTGGTATATCTCTTTCTGTACCTGGTTTGTTTCACTTAGAATAATTTTCTCCAGGCTCATCTGTGTTGTTGCAAATGGTAGAATATCATTCTTTTTCATGGCTGAGTAGACTTCCATTGTGTATATATACCACAATTTCCTTATCCAGTCATCCATTGATGGACATTTAGGTTGGTTCCATCACCTAGCTATTGTAAATAGAGCCACAATAAACATGGGAGTGCAGGTATGCCTTCAACCTGATGTTTTCCAATCCTCTGGACATATCCCCAGGAGTGGGATTGCTGGAGCACATGGAAGTTCTATTTGTAGTTGTTTGAGGAACCTCCATACTGTTCTCCATAATGGCTGTACTAATTTACAGTCCCACCAACAGTGCAGGAGGGTTCCTTTCTCTCCACATCCTTGCCAGCATTTGTTTTTCTCTATCTTTTTTATAATAGCCATTCTGATTGGGGTGAGGTGATATCTCAGAGTGCTTTTGATTTGCATTTCCCTGATGATTAGTGATGTTGAGCATTTTTTCATATACCTGTTGACTATTTGTATGTCTTCCTTTAAGAAATGTCTATTCAGCTCCTTTGCCCATTTTTTAATTGGATTATTTGGATTTTTGTGTAAATTTGTCTGAGCTCTAAAATTTCCATTTCAATGAGCTTAATCTATCAGTAAGAGAGAAATATTTACTCAAGGAACCTTGATGAAAGTAACATTATCTAAGCCATTGTAAATAGGTGGGCTTCACTTAAAAAAACTCATGTAATATACAAAATGGGATATTACTCACATAATTATAATCCTCAGTATANAAAAAAACTCATGTAATATACAAAATGGGATATTACTCACATAATTATAATCCTCAGTATAAAAAATGATATATGCAAGAATCTGTATCCTTATTTCAACCTTCATGACAACCTGCAAGGTAAGTAATAGCATTCATATTTTATAGATGAGAAATTGAAGCTGAGAGAAGTTACTAAATTATCCAAGTTGACATGGAAAATTCACCAGTGTCGTCGTCTTCATTCTTGGCATTATGCCTGGAACAGTGAGTACTCTTGATAAATGTTTTTGAATGAATGAATGGCTGAATAAATGAATGAATGAAGTAATAAAGCTGTGGTTTGATTCAGGTGTGCCTGCTTCTAAAAGTCATACTTCTTCCCCCTATGTCTCACTCTTCACTTTATAAGTAAATGTATTGCTGGCTTCTCTCAAAGAGAAAATATTCCCCACAAGGATCGAAAATTAAAAATAAGTTGCATATAAAATTTAAGAACATGATCTGCTATGTAAAGTGAGAGAAGCCTGAATTGTAACATACACTACCCATTTGTGGCTCTGCGACTGCCCCGGTCTGAGTTCCACTTCTGCCTTCCACTTCTGCCT
>NW_007747830.1:8442-9100 GCF_000696425.1 Galeopterus variegatus
TCTTCACTTTATAAGTAAATGTATTGCTGGCTTCTCTCAAAGAGAAAATATTCCCCACAAGAATCAAAAATTAAAAATAAGTTGCATATAAAATTTAAGAACATGATCTGCTATGTAAAGTGAGAGAAGCCTGAATTGTAACATACACTCCCCATTTGTGGCTCTGCGACTGCCCCGGTCTGAGTTCCACTTCTGCCTTCCACTTCTGCCTTGTCTGGATTTGGGTAAGTTTTAGGCTGGTCAATTAGTGAGTCACTCTGGGTGACTCCTGTCTTTTGGCTCCCCTGACTTCACCACCACTCTTGGAGTCTCTTTCTACTCCCCAGGTCTCTACTTAAAGCATTCAGACAAATAGACCTGAGTAGGCTCTGTCTCTAGGCATCTGGGTAGGGACCATTGGCAGCTTCAAGAAGACTGCTATTTCCAATAAAAGAAGATGTCCAATGTCAGGTGAATCAAACATTTTCTATCACACAAAAGACAAAAAAGGTGTTCATTGGCCATAAGTGGAACAAAGACAGGAATGAAAAACCCTTGCCAAAATCATGAAATCCCCAAGGAAAATCAAAAGGTAAGGCTGCATACTTTTTCATAGCGGGGGCTTATCTTTCATTTCCCTGGACATCTTGCTATGGTCAATTTCTCAGTAAGCAGTCTA
>NW_007747830.1:9342-12184 GCF_000696425.1 Galeopterus variegatus
TGAATCAAACATTTTCTATCACACAAAAGACAAAAAAGGTGTTCATTGGCCATAAGTGGAACAAAGACAGGAATGAAAAACCCTTGCCAAAATCATGAAATCCCCAAGGAAAATCAAAAGGTAAGGCTGCATACTTTTTCATAGCGGGGGCTTATCTTTCATTTCCCTGGACATCTTGCTATGGTCAATTTCTCAGTAAGCAGTCTAAGGCAAGTTCACAAAACATGAGAAAATGCAAAAGGGAGGGCAGGCCGCTGTGCCATGCACACCAATGATCTTCATGTAGACAGGGCTTCCTCCTGCAAGCCTGCCCAGCAGGTCACCCTACTTTCTCCCTATTTTCACCCAGGCTCTCCAAATTTATTATTGCAAAGTACAGTGATTCCAAGGACTCTTTGATTCCATCTTCCATCCCCATATGTTGTCAGGAGATAAAGAACCTAGCATGTTGGGATAGCTCACATGCAGGTGACAACTACAGAAGACTTAGAGAGGCACATGGGAACACAGGGCCATTGTACAAAGTAGAGAATAGAGATGTTCTTGCAGAGCACCAGCTCAATGGAAGAAAAGCCAGAGAGAGCAGGTCATGAGCAGATAAAGTCAAAGCACAAAATTGCATTTCCTGAGCCTTTTTGGCCTAACATTCTGCTCTGCAAAGCCTTTGCACCATAGCCCATCTCTAACAGCCAAAAGCAAAACCTACCCCATCATCATCATGAATTGGGTTCTCTCCAGATAGAAGGAAGCAGCAATGCAATCTGGTGTTTGCATATAAAACACAGCAGCAGAGAAAAGGGGAGGCACACAGCAGAGCACCTGCTCAGAGACACCATCTGAGAAACAGTAAAGCACTGCCAGGATGAAAACATCTGTGTGCAGCTCTGCATTCCAGGAGCCTTGAATTACAGGATGGGGGGACCTAGAGAGAGAAGCAGAGTGGGGAGGGAATCAAACTAAAAGGAAGAAAGAAATTAGATGATTCAGTTAATGTGGAAGGAGGTTCTGAGGATGAAGACACAGAGGTTAAGGAAGGAGGAGGTCTCTGAACACACTATTTTGGTGGGCTTTCAGCACAAATGATGAATATGGCTCTTCTGAAGAAAGAATCAGCATCCTGTACTCTATGAAACAACTAGAATAAGCACAAAGAACAAAGCTAAATAACTTGTCCAAAGTCACAGAAGATAAGCAAGAGCTAGGGAAAATCCAGATCTCTTCCCAGTGACCATGAGGGTTCCTCTACCCAATACTTGAGCTCTTTGAGGCTTTTACAGTGACCAGTAGTCTCTTATCCCTAAAAAGTTCATCTCAACAACAACAACAACAACAACAACAAAAAAAAACCGGGAGGGGGGGGAGAGGAAGATTTAACAACCTCAACTTTTCTTTTCTTTTTTTTTTTTTTTTTTGAAGCTCTTACAACGAGAAAATGGAGGGGACACATCTGGGTGGGAGGGGGGACAGGGAGGAGGGAGGGAGGTTTTGGTGATGGGACACAATAACCAACTACATTGTATATTGACAAAATAAAAATAAAATAAAATAAAATTCAAAAAAAAAAGTTCATCTCCTCTCGCTGCTGCCGCTTGACTGCATCCCTGGCCCAGCCAAGTGTATGCGTAGCAGGGAAACATCCAGCTGGAGAAGTGGAAGATCCGCAGAGACCACACACCCTGTGGTGCCAGCGCACGACCCAGGAGGTAGGCCTTGCTGCCACCGCCCGCCTCCATCCCCAGCCCAGCCGAGTGCATGCAGAGCAGGGAGGCATCCGCCAGAGAAGCAGAAGATCCGCAGAGACCATGCACCCTATGGTGCCGGAGCATGACTCAGCAGGTGGTCCTTGCCACTGCAACCCGACTCCATCCCCAGCCTGGCTGAGTGCATGCTGATCAGAGAGGCGCCTCCCTAGAGAGGCCCAAGACCGGAGATGACCACGTACCCAAGGCACTAGTGGCCAACCGAGCAGATACTGAGGTAGCCATACCAAATTGGCAGCCCCAGCAGCATCCTAACCAGACAATAGTGTCAAACCAGTGGATGGTGAAATCCCCTGCCACAATGACTAAACACCAAAGGAAACATACCAGAAATATGAAAAATCNTAGAGAGAGAAGCAGAGTGGGGAGGGAATCAAACTAAAAGGAAGAAAGAAATTAGATGATTCAGTTAATGTGGAAGGAGGTTCTGAGGATGAAGACACAGAGGTTAAGGAAGGAGGAGGTCTCTGAACACACTATTTTGGTGGGCTTTCAGCACAAATGATGAATATGGCTCTTCTGAAGAAAGAATCAGCATCTTGATCCTATGAAACAACTAGAATAAGCACAAAGAACAACAGTTAGATAACTTGTCCAAAGTCACAGAAGATAAGCAAGAGCTAGGGAAAATCCAGATCTCTTCCCAATGACCATGAGGGTTCCTCTACCCAATACTTGAGCTCTTTGAGGCTTTTACAGTGACCAGTAGTCTCTTATCCCTAAAAAGCTCATCTCCTCTCGCCGCTGCTGCTTGACTGCATCCCTGGCCCGGCCAAGTGTATGCGTAGCAGGGAGACATCCAGCTGGAGAAGTGGAAGATCCGCAGAGACCATGCACCCTGTGGTGCCAGCGCACGACCCATGAGGTAGGCCTTGCTGCCACCGCCCGCCTCCATCCCCAGCCCAGCCGAGTGCATGCAGAGCAGGGAGGCATCCAGCCAGAGAAGCAGAAGATCCGCAGAGACCACGCACCCTATGGTGCCAGAGCATGACTCAGCAGGTGGGCCTTGCCACTGCCACCTGACTCCATCCCCAGCCTGGCTGAGTGCATGCTGATCAGAGAGGCGCCTCCCTAGAGAGGCC
>NW_007747831.1:0-637 GCF_000696425.1 Galeopterus variegatus
TCCTAATAACAAATCTCACTTGACAGTTACACAAATCAAGAGAGTAGTACTAACATAATTAGAGATTCTTATGAACTAATAAAATAGATCAGAAATTCCAGTTAAAAACACTTTCATTTATGATAAATTGATTTTGACAAAGGTTCCAAAGAATTTCAATGAGGAAAGAACAGGTTTTTTTTTTTTTTTTCAACAGTGGTGCTGGGAAAATTACATACCTACCAGAAAATGTATGAAGAAGGACCCATAACTCAAAGCATAAAACAAAAAATTTATGAAAATGGATCATTAATCTCATAAGACACATACACAGTTTATCTCATAACAGATAAAACTATAAAATGTTTAGAGAAATACTGGAGGAAAATTTTGTAGTCTTGAATTGTGTAGTGATTTTTTAGATATCACATCAATAGCACAATAAAGAAAAAATGTTGAATTGTACATTCTCAAATATATAAAATGTTTTTATTTCAACAACACCATGAAGAAGGAAAAGAGAAAAGACATTCGGAGAAAATATTTCATATTATATGTGTCTGAGTAGGACTAGTATCCAGAATATATACAGATATCTTACTAGTCAACAATAAAACAGACAACTGACCTACTTTAAAATGTGCAAAGGATTTGAATT
>NW_007747831.1:6021-6376 GCF_000696425.1 Galeopterus variegatus
TAAGATTGTTTTTCCATTTCTGTGAAGAATGTCATTGATATTTTGATAGGGATTGCACTGAATCTGTAGATTGCTTTGGGTTGTATAGACATCTTCACAATGTTAATTCTTCCAATCCAAGAACATGGAATATCTTTTCATTTTTTTGTATCTTCTTTAATTTCTTTCAGAAGTGGTTTGTAGTTCTCATAGTAGAGGTCTTTCACCTCCTTGGTTAAATAGATCCCCAGGTATTTTTGTTTTTGTGTGACAATTGTAAATGGGCTTACTTTCTTTGTTCCTCTTTCTTTTAGTTCATTATTTGAGTATATAAATGCAACTAAATTTTGGGCATTTATTTTGTATCCTGCAACAC
>NW_007747831.1:11816-12183 GCF_000696425.1 Galeopterus variegatus
CAGCATTTAAATCACTTCTTGCATCATTAGACTTCACTTCGTGGTGGGGAGAAGTTAGGTGCTGTATTACAGTGTGGCTCAGGGTAAGATGACCCTCTATTGATATGAAAGAATGAGCGTCATGTTATTCTGGCTACACTTTTTGTGAGAATTATTTACTGTGAGCTTGGAACAGATTCTGATAATGAGACAATAGCAAAAGAGTAATTTTCTGAAGACAGTCAATTTTCCCAGGAAGTAAGAAGGCGGCTGGCTCTGGATCCGTATTGGCTTTTCAATGCTGTTAAAAGTCTTTTCAGAGGAGCTTAAAGTGCTTGAACCTCTCCTGCCACAATTAAGGCTCAGTGCTGTGTTGTTGTCGCTATTG
>NW_007747832.1:0-435 GCF_000696425.1 Galeopterus variegatus
CCCTACGCCACACGGAAGGATCAGCTGTACTCTTTCCACATCACCATTTCTGGCAACCTGAACGATCTTTCGAAAGTCGTCTGAGTCGGATCTCCTAGCTCGGGCGAAAGCCGATTTTCTTTCTCAACCAATCCGCGTCCACGATCGCCTCCTTTGTCCTGGCTCCGCCCCAACTTCTCCTTCCATTCTGTCATCCTGGTCCCCTACGCCTCACGGAATGATCAGCTCTACTATTCCTACATCAACCTTTCTAGCAGCCTGATGGATTTTTTCCAGATGTCTGAGACGGATCTCCTTGCTTGACCGAAACCCGATTCTCTTTCCCAAACAAACCCCATTCGCGCTCACCTCCTGCAGCCTGGTGGAGATGCCCCAGAGTGACTCTCTCTTCTGTCCTCAAAAGTCAAAAAGCTTCTTCACTGTAAGACAGCAGCT
>NW_007747832.1:6079-6422 GCF_000696425.1 Galeopterus variegatus
TCAGGTTGCATCTTTGGGGACTGAGAGTCACCTCCAAGTTACTGGGAAGTATGTTTGGAAGGTTCAGGGTGTGAAGGGGCCTTGGAAGTTGTTATCACATCCACAGCTATAGGGGTAGCCCATGGCTCAATTGGGAGAATGCGGTGCTGATAACACCAAGGCCGTGGGTTCAGATCCCTACATAGGGATGGCCGGTTAGCTCACTTGGGAGTGCGGAGTGCTACAACACCAAGTCAAGGGGTAAGATCCACTTACTAGTCATCTTTTGTAAGTAAGTAAGTATGTAAGTAAGTAAGAAAGTAAGTAAGTAAGTAAGTAAGTAAGTAAGTAAGTAAGTAAGTAA
>NW_007747832.1:11855-12183 GCF_000696425.1 Galeopterus variegatus
CAAAACATGTACTTGACAAATAATACGCTGTATGGACTTCATTTTGATACTTAAGTCACTTTGCGATCTTCAATAAAGTGCTTTCTGGGCCTGCCCGTGTCTCACCAAGGCCGCGGGTTTGGATCCCATATAGGGATGACCGGTTCGCTCACTGGCTGATCGTGGTGCTGACAACACCAACTCAAGGGTTAAGATCCCTTTACCGGTTATCTTTTAAAAAAATAAAAATAATTAAATAAATAAATAAAATAAAGTGCTTTCTGAGGCGAATTCTAAAGGCATCAAACACCAGCGAATGTTTTGTTTATGTTTGGCTGCACCGATACAC
>NW_007747833.1:0-513 GCF_000696425.1 Galeopterus variegatus
GGACATCTACACTTTCAATGTGCTATGTTAAAAAATAATTTTTATAGAAACTGAAAGCTCACGAATGTATTAAGAATCCAAGTTTACATCAGTGAGGTGAGTCTTTGAACAGATCACGTTGGTTTAATAATTTTGGTTTAAGAAAAAACGAACATCCACATGCTTTTTCTCTGTTCAAGGTTAAGTACAAAACAAGCGTGTATTTTATGTTCTTCATATCGGTTTACGATCAAATAAACTGCCATTACTCTCTATAACATTTGACATTATGAAAAATGTAAATTTGTGCTCAATGAAGTTGAATCATAATTCTGACAAATTTGTTTATATCAGCATTAATCACGTTTCATAGTACATCGATTTAAACATCGTTTATGAAATCTTTAGGTCGCTTAAAAATTCGGGTTAATATTGCTGTGAATTGATTTCCAGGTAATTGTGGGATATCTGGATGACTTCTAAGTAAAGCAGGATTTCGAGCCATTGTTGTTAAGCATGATTCAGGTCAGTATA
>NW_007747833.1:1716-3651 GCF_000696425.1 Galeopterus variegatus
TGTTTTTATTTATCGAGGTAAAAAGAGATCGGTCCTGCCCTAAACGGGTATCCGGTTGTCCCAGGAGGTGAGAGGACAGTCACTGACAAAGCGTGAGTGGATTGGGAAAGGCACAGAAGGTCAGCGGGAAGGGAGTTTGCATTTGTCTTTGGGTTTAAAACTGAGACTGAGAAGGAGCAACTAAAAATGAGCACGTTCTGCCAACACTAGCTCAGATTTGATGGGCTTATTCATTAAAACAAACAAACAAACAAACAAAAAAGCACATGAAACCTTAACAGCTAATTAATATATTAGGGCACTACTAGAATTTGGCTTTCTTGCATGAAAATAGTGTTTTCTTAGGGGTCCTGGGAGGAGACTCTTGCCCTTCCGTGGGGTCGGCCCAGGAGGCAGAGGCCACATCCCGGTGCCACGTCCCGATGCTGCATCCCGATGCCACATCACAGCAGAATGACTTTCCCTGTGGAGCCGGTTCTGTCCCATCCTTGATTATTATAACAAACAGACCTTCCTCTTTTCCCCCTACAGATGCAGTCTCCCCGATTTTCCCTCACAGGTGTTTTGTCTGAGACGTTTGCTGCCTTAGGCAGGTCCCTTCTGCAGGACCACATGGTCTGGTTTCCTGCTCGCAGCCCTGAACTCTCCCAAGCTTCTGCCACCGTCTGTCCCGCAAAGCGCGGGGTTCCCGCAGGCTCTGAGACACACGAGTCCCTTTACCCCCCACACGCTCTCCCTGGGGGAGCCCAGCCCCTCTCAGCCTTTATACAGCAACCCTAATGCTGTGCCTCTACCAAGCCCTGCCAGTAATGCACAGACACGTCACATGCGAGCTGTTCTGACCTGTCACTCACAAGCCCTCTCCCAGGTGCCCAGAGACCCAGGTGTTTCCTGGCACTCCTCCCCTTGACCCCACATTTCACTGGCCCCTGAATCCCCCAACTCCTTCCCGTTACCTCCCAATTCCTCCTCCATTCTGATCCAGTTTCTCCATCCTGGTCCAGCTGCTCCATCCCGGTCATGGTTCTCCATCCTGGTCCAGCTGCTCCATCCTGGTCCTGGTTCTCCATCTGGGTCCAGCTGCTCCATCCTGGTTCAGGTTCTCCATCCTGGTCCAGCTTCTCCATCCTGGTCCAGCTGCTCCATCCTGGTCCAGGTTCTCCATCCTGGTCCAGCTTCTCCATCCTGGTCCTGGTTCTCCATCCTGGTCCAGCTTCTTCATTCTGGTCCAGCCACTCCATCCTGGTCCAGCTACTCCATCCTGGTCCTGCAGCTGCTCCATCCTGGTTCAGTTTCTTCATTCTGGTCCAGCTTCTCCATCCCAGTCTCAGGAGAGAATTTCCTTCTTGTAGACGGCTTCCCGTAGCCTGCTGTGCCCAGGACTCTACCCTTCCTGGGAGGGGTGCCCCATCACCTGGACTGCTCTCTTCCTGTGCCTGGGGTTCCTCACCCACTGGGACAGAAATTCCATGAGAAGCAGGACCCTGCCTGTCTTATCCTCAGGGGTATCTGTAACTCACAAGTGAACCTGGAGCTCATCCCAGGGGACCATGTGAGTTGCTGTCTACACTTTCAGCTTTGCATACTGGATTAGGGAGCCAGCCCTGGAAGACCAAGAAGCTGAACAGGGCCCTCTGCTTGTCTCTGCCCAGCTTAGGACAATTCCATCCTTCAAGGGCCGGACCCTCCCCACCAGACATCAGCCTTGTGATCCACCAGTGCACAGTCTCTGCCTGTCCTGGGGAGGGGCTGCCCAGGATAGCCCTGCCCCATGCTGGACCTTCAGGGCTGAGCCACTGGCCCCAGTTCTGTCTGTTGCCCCCACCTCTCCCACTTCTTAGGATTAGCAGCAGTAGGGCAAGGTGATGCTCACGAGCACACACAGTGCTCCAACGTACAGCCTTATTTTGGAAAATGTAGACTCCACTCCTGCCT
>NW_007747833.1:4357-5194 GCF_000696425.1 Galeopterus variegatus
GCCACTGGCCCCAGTTCTGTCTGTTGCCCCCACCTCTCCCACTTCTTAGGATTAGCAGCAGTAGGGCAAGGTGATGCTCACGAGCACACACAGTGCTCCAACGTACAGCCTTATTTTGGAAAATGTAGACTCCACTCCTGCCTACCTAGTCTCCTAGGGACCCCCACTCCTGTCTACCTGGTCTGCTGGGGACCCCCACTGACAACCTGGACTTTTGGGAACCTTCACTCCTGTCTACCTTGTGCACTGGGACCATCACTCCTGCCTTACCATGTTCCCTGGGAAACCCATTCCTGAATACCTGGCCTTCTGGGGATTCCCCACTCCTGACTACCTGGTCTTTTGGGGATCCCCCACTCCTGACTGACTGGTCTCCTGAGAACCCCCACTCCTGCCTACCTGGTCCCCTGGGGACTCTCACTCCTGCCAACCATGTTCCCTGGGACCCCCAAATCCTGACTACATGGTCTCCCAGCTCCTGACTACCTGGTCCACTAGGGGTCTCTACTCTTGACAGTCTGGTCTTCTGGGACACCCACTCCTGAGTACCTGGCCCCCTGGGAACTTAACTCCTGCTACCATGTTCCCTGGGACCCCCAAATCCTGACTACATGGTCTCCCAGGGACCCCCACCCCTGACTACCTGGTCTTCTGGGGACCTCCACTGACGCATTTTTTCTACTTTTTTGGGGATGGTTCTGTTTTTCATTTATGGAACCCTCAGCAAATATCGATGAGGTACCTGACACGTACCAGGGATTACTTTGGATGTTGACTTTTTTCTTTAGTCAGCAGCTCACAGATGCCCATCAGTAGCTTTTATCTTGGTGTGACCGT
>NW_007747833.1:5973-6445 GCF_000696425.1 Galeopterus variegatus
GACAACTCCATGGCTTTTAGTACATTCGCCAGGTTTGCAACCACCACACCTGTCTATTTCCAAACCACTTTTGGCACCCTGAAAGCAAACTCCATACTCTTTTCTTGTGACCGTCTTCACTGAGCGTCATGTGTTTAAGGTCCATCCATGCTGTGGACGTGTCAGCGCTTCATTCCTTTTTCACAGCCGAATACTATTCCCTGTGCGGATGGACCACATTTTGTTTATCCATTCATCCATTTTCAATCTTTTTTATTCTCTTTTCAGCAACTTGATCATTATTCTTGTACACTGGTGTCTGTCTTTGTGTTCTTGGCACAGAAACAGACTCACAAAGCAGGAGCAAGAACTCAACAGGACAGGATGTAGGGATCTATACAGGAGACTGGCACAGACAGGGGGGTGGTCCGCTCAGCGGTGTAGAGGGGGCTGCCAGCTGCCCAGGAATCCTTCCTTCCTTTTCCATTGTACC
>NW_007747833.1:8332-9170 GCF_000696425.1 Galeopterus variegatus
ATCTGGGGAAACTAATCGTCTTCCCTCTTCTGTCACACCACAAGTTGGGTCACGGTGGACTTGAAGCCTGTTTTCTCCACTTTTAGGACAGGCCTGCACAGGACAGGTGACTGGGGTCAGCCAGGGAGCTCTCAGCACTCGGGGGGCACTGGGGCACGATGGGTGGGCTTTGGGTGACATTTTGTTTTGGTGGAACATGGGATCTGTGGAGAGCTGCTGCAGCGAAGGTGGCTTCCACTTTCCCAGGGGCCAGCCCGCTGTGACCGTCTCCCCACAGCTGCCGTGAGCTGCCGTTTCTGCACTGGCCCCTGTGTCCCGTGGCCCTCGGGGCGGAGGCCATGCTGCATCGCTGTGGGGTCTCTTCTGCCGTCCTCCTCTCTTGCTGGGTTACTCCAGCTACCGGCCCTGAAGAGCTGCTGCTGTGGCCGAGGGCTGTGGGTTCCCTGGGCTTTAGTTAAAGCACAGAGCGGCTGGGTGAGGGGCTGGGAGACCGAGAGGCAGAACGTGAGGCCACGTCTGTGTCTTTGGGGGGCTGATTTCACTGCTGGGATGCGACCGACCCTCCCGACATCAGCTTGCCCCAGAAACATGCTGAAGGGACGGAGAGCGTCCTGCTAGTTCCTCAAGCAGCGGCGGGTGGGGCGGGGAAGGACACAGGTGGGCGTGTTGTCAGTGAGGGTGACTTCCCAGGGGACACTTGGAAATGTGTGGGGACGTTTCAGTTGTGCCCCTGGCATCTGGTGGGTGGAGCCCAGGGACAGTGCTCAACGCCCTACAGTGCACAGGACGGTCCCACCACAGAGTCATCCAGCCCCAATGTCAGCCGCGCTGAGGTGGG
>NW_007747833.1:9391-9734 GCF_000696425.1 Galeopterus variegatus
GTGTCTATTTATGTATCCGTCATCTATGTGTCACCTATGTATCCATCACTTATTTCTCTATTCCCTATCTGTGTGTCACCTGTGTATCTATGATCTCTCTGTCATGTATCTATCATCTGTCACGCATGTGTGTGTCTATTTACGCATCTACCATCTGTCTCTGTCCGTCCATATAATCTGTGTGTCCGTCCATCATTTTGCCTGTGCATCCATCTGTACCCACCTATATCTCTGTCTTCTGTCTCAAGCTACCTAGGCCTATCGTCCATCTATGGATCTGCTATGGTCTGAATGTGTCCCCAGAATTCATATGTTAGAACTTAATCCCCAGTGCAACAGCATG
>NW_007747833.1:11105-12183 GCF_000696425.1 Galeopterus variegatus
CCTGCATGAAAGACACTGTCTTCTGTCCATCTATCCGTCTATCCGTCATCCGCCTTTCAATCAATTAATATATCATCTATTTATCAATTTATATGTATCACCTATCAATCCAATCTATCAATCTCTATTAATAAATTAATCTGCTAATCAATCTATCCATTAACTAATCTATTATCTATTATCTATCAATGACAGTGGGTCTCAACCAGGGATGATTTTGCCCCCAGGGGACACTTGGCAGTGTCTGGAGACATTTTTTGTTGTCTCAGCTGGGGGGTGGGGATGCTCCTGTCACCTGGTGGGTGGATCCCAAGGGTGCTGTTCAACCCCCTACAGTGCTCAGGATGGTCCCACCGCAGAGACTCATCCAGCCCCAACAGCAGTAGTAGGAGGTCAAGGACCTCTGGGGTAGAGGACCCCAACAATGAGCAGCCATGCTTGGGGTGGCTGTGGATTGGGATGCACCCAACTGTTGGGTCTTGTCAAAGCTCACCTGAGCTGACCCCTTCTGTGCCTTGGAGACCCCCCCAGGATCCTGGACCACGGTGTTCTTTAGGGACAGTCTGTCCTGCTAACCCAGTGCTCAGTCACCAGCAGAAGTGACGAGGGGTTCCATTCCCTCAGTTCTTTAGTGGAGCCCAATTTGTCTATGCAGTTCCTGATGGAAACAGGGTCAGGTCCTGCACTTAATCCTCGTCCTGTCTCTCCTCTGGGGCCCCCAGGGACTCTGGCCTCCTGCTTTCGAGAACGTTTGCTGTTTGCTTTCTGTCAGTTCTGTTCCTGAGGGCGAGGCCCTGAGCTTGGCCCACCATCTGCACTTTCATGGTGGCCCCTGCTGAGTGTCCTTAGGAGGAGACAGGGCATGGGATGGGCCCGGGAGCACAAAGCCCATGTAGTGGGGGAATGGAGTCCCCCCCAAATTCATGTCCACTGGGAACCTGTGAATAGGACCTTATTTGGAAATAGGGTTATTGTCAATGAGACTACTTTAGATAACACCATCCTGGATTAGGGTCACCCTAAATCAAATGACTGGTGTCCTCATAAGAGACAGAAGAGGAGACACAGGCACAGAGGA
>NW_007747834.1:0-302 GCF_000696425.1 Galeopterus variegatus
CTGTCTGGATAGCATGGACAGTACTTAATTATTTTCCATCCTTCATTCAGAGCAGTGCACTATTAGTAATAGTAGTGCCCATTTATTGAGACACTAGTAAATTGGCACTAATACCTGATGATAACCCCGGCAGGTAGGATTTATTTTTCTCATCTTACAGATGACCAAACAGGTTCCGAAGCATGAATGGTCTTACTGGTCAAAAAATGAAAAACATGTAGCACAGGATATATCTGACTCTGAAGCCTTTCTGCTCAAACTCCCTTCAGTTTCAGTAATGTAGTGTCATTACAGACTGACTT
>NW_007747834.1:4132-6232 GCF_000696425.1 Galeopterus variegatus
AAAAAAATCAACATCTGCCCGCTGCGCTGAATGGGCTGCTTGCTCCGCGGTTGCCTGTGAGATCTCCAGGAGTTCTAGCCGTTAACCAGTTCTGAAGCAGTTTTGAAGCCTCCTTTCCCCATGACTCCACCAAGCAGCACTTATCTGCTATTCGCCCTTGATTCCAGGCCCCCTTCTCCCTCAGAAGGACCTGTCTTTGGCCCTAAGCCGAGATTTCCATTTTCCAAGTTTCTTTTATATGATCAAGTATTTTAATGAATAAAATTAAGATACTGGTTTAATTTAAAAATTGTAGGTTTTACTTGTTTGTTTTGTGTAGGGGGTGGGGGTCCATAAAACTAAATCCTATGTCATATTTGGAGAATTAAAAGAAGGCTGTGGGCATGCTAAGTGACTCTGGAAAAGAAGTGGAGTATGACACTATCTTATCAATCATTTATTGTCTCTGTTGGAAGAGGAGTTCTGTCCAGGACTTAGTCACTGCATAACCTCTTAGCATAGGAGATTTGCAGCCTGGATGAGAAAAAGAGGACAGGGTTTAATCCAAAGTGGCTCGAGAAAAGGAGGTGTGATGGAGATACCCATATCCAGGATCGGTAAAGAGGCTGGGCATGACCAAGTGTTGGGGAGGGGGCGGGAGGATAACCCAGATGGGAGTAGGGAGGCTGGGAGGAAGACCCAGGATCAGGAAGGGGGAACAGCAGGGGTCAGGAGTCTGAGGGGGGAAGGCCTCAAGTTTGTAGAGGAAGGAAGAGTTTGTGTGTTGGCAACAGGGCTCCTGAAGTGGGAGGTCTGGTGTGTGGGAGGGTGATTCAAGGTTAGTGATTGATGATGGGGAAATGGTCAGATATTTAGTGGGAAAAAAATGTGTTAATGGACAATTCCAACATAACAAAATAATTGTGACCTAGTCTGTGAGCAGGTATGTGAAGATGAGTGTTTGTGTGTGTGTCTCTGTGTGCACATATTTGGCACGAATTGCGTTGGCATACATCATCCTAACAGCGTATATACTCGGTTCTTGGAATAGGTGTTAACATGGTCTTATCTTCTGTATTCTACATTTTTTTGACTTGATCATACGACTATTTCTGCGATGGGACTCAACTTAGCCTGTCTGTCTTTTTGGAGTAAGATTCCCCCAAACTTCACTTCCGTCTGACCACAAAGGGAAAGACTTGGCTTTGGTCGTTTTGACCTGTGGGGTGCCAGAATTCAGGCTGACTGGGAACATGGTGGTGTCTTTAGCATGTGGAGGAGGGGAAAATTCCTTTGAGACCTGTAAGCTCAGTATGAGGAGGCCCAGTATTTTTACTACCAGTGGAACCTACCTGAGCTTTCACTAAGATTTCCCTGGATTTGCTGAGTGTTTATGTGACACAAGATGGGAGTGCCATGAAATACAAGTGATAATGGTAATATAAGGGTACTTCAAGAAGTTCATGGAAAAATGGAATTAAAAGATAGTATTAATATTTCCATGGACTTTTTGAAAACTCCTCATACCTTTCACTTATTGAACATAGTGCTAGTGCTTCACACGTATTTTCTCATTTAAGCCTCACAACTTTCTGGTGAGGTATGTCTTACTTTCTTCCTCATTATACAGATGGGGAACAAGAGGCTCAGAATTGTTCTGAGGTCAATACCTCACAGAAAACTTGTTGAACTTGGAGGTTTCAAATGCACTGGAGTTAAACTACATGCTAGAGTCTGTGTGATCCTGAGCAAGTCACTTAACTGCTGATCCTCAGATTCTTTACCCATACATACATCATAAGGTTGTTGTAAGGATTACATAAGGCCCTGCACATAAATTGCTTTTAAGGGTATCTGGCACATATTGATCACTCTATTAAATTTAGTTCTTGTGATTCTTAGTATCATTATTATTGTTAGTAACTCAGACATTTCTCGCGCAAGAGCTACCATTTAATACTTCACTAGGATACCGGATACAGTGTGTTTCCTGGAACCAGACTGTCACATCCTCAGATCAACATCTAAACTGTACTAAAGACATTACACTCTTGTATGTTCTGTCTGGATAGCATGGACAGTACTTAATTATTTTCCATCCTTCATTCAGAGCAGTGCACT
>NW_007747834.1:11869-12182 GCF_000696425.1 Galeopterus variegatus
TATGTCTTACTTTCTTCCTCATTATACAGATGGGGAACAAGAGGCTCAGAATTGTTCTGAGATCAATACCTCCCAGACAACTTGTTGAACTTGGAGGTTTCAAATGCACTGGAGTTAAACTACATGCTAGAGTCTGTGTGATCCTGAACAAGTCACTTAACTGCTGATCCTCAGATTCTTTACCCATGCATACATCATAAGGTTGTTGTAAGGATTACATAAGGCCCTGCACATAAATTGCTTTTAAGGGTGTCTGGCACATATTGATCACTCTATTAAATTTAGTTCTTGTGATTCTTAGTATCATTATTAT
>NW_007747835.1:0-927 GCF_000696425.1 Galeopterus variegatus
GTGGGAGCGCCGCCGCGCTTCCCAAGCGGCGCACTACAGCAGTGCACCACCGGGCCGGCCCTTATTCATAAAGTCTTTGCCCAGTCCTACTTCTTGAAATGTTTCTCCTATGTTTTACATTCGCAGTTTTATAGTTTCAAGTGTTATACATAAGTCATTAATCCATTTTGAGTTGATCTTGGTATATGGTGAGAGGTGCAGGTCTAGTTTCATTCTTCTGTATATGGATGTCCAATTTTCCCAGCACCATTTATTAAAGAGGCAGTATTTTCTCCAATGTAGGTTCTGTTACCTTTGTCACAGATCAATTGGCTATAAGTCTGTAGGTTGATTCCTGGGCTCTTTATTCTGCTCCATTGGTCCAAGTGCCTATTTTTATGCCAGTACCATGCTGTTTTTGTTACTATAACTTTGTAGTATAATTTGAACTCAGGTAGTATAATGCCTCCATCTTTATTTTGTTGCTCAGATGCTTGGCTATTTAGGGTCTTCTGCTGTTCCATGTGAATGTTAGAATTGTTTTTCTATTTCTGTGAAGAGCATCGTTGGTATTTGCATAGGGATTGCATTGAATCTATAGATTACTTGGGTAGTATAGACATTTTCACAATGTTGATTCTTCTAATCCAAGAGCATGGAATATCTTTCCATCTTTTGGTGTCTTCTTTAATTTCTTTCAGTAGTGATTTGTAGTTTTCATTGTAGAGATCTATCTCCTTGGTTAAATTGATTCCTAATATTTTATATTTTTGGTGACTATTGTTAATGGGCTTACTTTCTTGATCTCTCTTTCTGTTAGTTTGTTGTTGAGTATAAATGCAACTGATTTTCGGGTGTTGATTTTGTATCCTGAAACATTACTAAAATTATTAAACAGCTCTAAGCATTTTTTGATGGAGTCTTTATGTTTTTCTATATATAGGATCA
>NW_007747835.1:2105-12182 GCF_000696425.1 Galeopterus variegatus
TTTCATTGTTGTGTCTTTGTCTGGTTTTCATATCAAGGTGATGCTGGCCTCATAGAGTGAGTTTGGGAGAGTGGCCTCTGTTTCAATTTTTTGGAATAGTTTGAAGAGAATTGGTATTAAATCCTCTTTAAAGGTTTGGTAGAATTCGGCAGTAAAGCCATCTGGTCCTGGGTTTTTCTTTGTTGGGAGACTGCGGATTACTGCTTCAATCTCATTGCTTATTATTGGGTTTGTTCAAGTTTTCTGTTTCTTCTGGGTTCAGTCTTGGTAGTTTGTATGTGTCCAGAAATTCATCCATTTCCTCCAAATTTTCAAATTTGTTGGCATATAGTTGTTTCTAATAGTATCTAATGATTTTTTATATTTCTGTGGTATCAGCTGTAATATCTCCATTTTCATTTCTGATTTTTGTAATTTGGGTCTTCTCTCTTCTTCTTTTTAACCTAGTTAATGGCTTGTCTATTTTGTTTCTCTTCTGAAAAAACCAACTTTTTGTTTCATAATCTTTTGAATTGTTTTTTGGGTCTCTATATCATTTAGTTCTCTGATCTTAATTATTTCTTCCTATCTACTAACTTTGGGATTGGATTGTTCTTTTTCTTTGTTCTGTTCTTTTGGACGTAGTGTTAGGTTTACTTGAAATCTTTCTTTTTTTTGATGTAAGCATTTATCACTTTAAATTTCCCTCTTAGTACTGCTTTTGTAGTATCCCACATTTTTTGATATGGTATGTATTTATTTTCATTGTTTTCTAGAAATTTTTTGATTTCCTTTTTAATTTCTTCTTGGACCCATAGGTCATTCAGGAGTCTTTTGTTTAATTTCCTTGTATTTGTATTAAGTCCTGAGTTTTACTTGTTATTAATTTCTAGTTTTTTTTTTGTGTGTGTGTGTGTTGCGACCAGTATGGGGATCATAACCCTTGGCTTGGTGTCGCCCGCACTGCGCTCAGCCAGTGAGTGCACCGGCCATCCCTATATAGGATCTGAACCTGTGGCGGGAGTGCCACTGAGCTCCCAGTGCTCATGTGGCCACTCTCCCGTGCGAGCCACAGGGTCAGCCCATTAATTTCTAGTTTTAATCCATCATGGTCTGAAAAGATACTTGAGATGATTTTGATTTTTTTTAAGTTATTGATACTTGATTCGTGACTTAACATGTGGTCTATTTTGGAGAATGCTCCATGTGCTAATGAGAAGAATGATGTATATTCTGTAGTTGTTGGATGAAATGTTCTGTAGATACCTGCCAGGTCCAATTGGTCTAAAGTTTAGTTGAATTCCTGTTTTTCTCTGTTGATTTGTTGCCTAGGTGATCTGTCCAGTGCTGAGAGAGGGGTGTTCAAGTCACCCTCTATTATTGTATTGTAGTCTATCACTTTCTTTAGGTCTAATAGTGATGCTTTATATATCTGTGTGCTCCAGTGTTGGAGTGTTGGGTGCATATATGTATATGATTCTCATGTCTTCTTGCTGGATAGATCTCTTTCTCATTATATAGTGGCTTTCTTTGCCTCTTTTTATGGTTTTTTGCTTAACGTCTATTTTGTCTAATATAAGAATAACTACTCCTGCTCATTTTTGGTTTCTATTTGCATGGCATATCATTTTCCATCCCTTCACTTTTAGTCTGTGTGCATCTTTACTGGTGAGATTAGTCTCTTGAAGACAGCATATAGTTGTGTCTAGCTTTTTGATCCCATTGTTAGTCTGTGTCTTTTGAGTGGGGAGTTTAATCCATTTACATTTCAGATTGTTATTGAGAGGTATCATCTTATTCCTGGCATTTTATTGCTTTTTCTTTAGATGTTTTAAGTAACTTTTGTTCCTTTCTTCCCCTTTTATTATTCATTTTCAATGTTTGTTGGTTTTTTTAAGGGGTTGTAAGATTTAGTTTATTTTGTCTTTCTCATTTTCATTTGTGTTTTATTAGTGGGTTTTGTTTTTTATTGCGTATTCATGGTAGTGATTATTGCTTTTCAGATTACAGATGCAGGACTCTCTTGAGAATTCCTTGCAGGGGTCGTCATGTGGTGATGAACTCCTGCAGTTTTTGTTTGTCTGGAAATACACTATTTCTCCCTCATTTCTGAAGGATAGTTTTCCTGGGTATAGTATTCTGGGCTGGCAGTTTTTTTTTTTTTTTTAGTATTTTGCATATATCATCCCATTTTCTTTCTTTCTTTTTTGTTTTTGAAGTAAAGAAAAGGATGGAATTTAATCTTTATTTAGAGGACACTGTAAGATATAAAACTCCACATAAAAATAAGAAACCCATTTGGAGGCCAACCTTTATAGAGTGTGTACAGTTTGAAACTGTTCAAGTGTAGTTTCATTGTAAAAAGTGCTGCAATGACAAACCACATTCAAAAAGAGTTCTTAGTAGAGAAACAGTAAGACAAACTATACCAAACATAGTATACAACAAACAACTTTATGCCTCAAGTGTACAATCTAAAAGATAAAGGTCCCACGACTTCCCTCCTGAACTTGGAATGTATAGCCTTCAGAGGTAGTTTCTGGCATACATTTTGATCTTCCCTTTCCTCTACAGAGAGCTACTTCTCTATCATGTTTAATAAAGCCTTGTACACAGACTCATTTTGATGGTTTTGTAAGAGCATCAATTTTGTCTAAGCCTCCACATTCTTCAATCATTATACTAAGTCTCTCAGCTTCACCTAGTTTCTCAGCAGCCTGAAAGATATTTGAAATGGCATCCATAATAACCAGAATAAATTTGGTATGTTTTGTAGTTAGGAGGTTTATCAATGGTTCTATTGTGCCACGATGAATGAGGCATACAATCTGTTCAAATGCTCTACCACTTGTATGGCTGGTCACAGTCCACACAGCTTCCTTTTGTGTCTTAAAGTCTGCCTTGGAGAGGATGCTGACAGAGAATGGGACTAATCCATGATTCACTACTTGCTTGTTCTGATGGCCAACTGTGATGCTTGACATTGTCCATGCAGTTTCCTTCTGAATATTAGTTTTAGGGTTAGTTAGAAAGCTGAGAAAGATGTCAAGTGCTCCTGCATCTATCACAATCTGAGTCTGTTTATCTCTCCCAGTGACAATATTCCCTATGGGTCTAAGTACTAGAGTCACAATTGGCTACTCAGCAGCTCCTAGAAGCTTCACAAGTTGGGGCACAACTCATGTTTTCACAACCATTTTAATCTGTTCGTTTGGACCATTGATAAAGTAGGAAATAATAGCACAGATGGTATCTGCTAATACTTCTGGATTGGCATGAAGCAGGAGATGAAATGGAGTAGAAAGAATTCTGCTCAACAGAATCTAATGGGGGTGAAGGTTTCTTGTAGTGACGAAGGTTTGAACGAATTCAGATAAGATTACATAGATAACCATATGCTAAAGATGACATATCGGGAACTGCAAGAAGAGCCAACTACACCATACTTGATAACCAATTCTTGGAAGGCTGAACCATCATCTACAATGTTTCCTGGAACTCATACATCTCATTCACTGATGTGAGCATGGGGAGATGCCAACAGAGAAATGAATGCTGGGATAGCACCTCCATCCATGACAACGTGGATCTGTTCTGATGTCCCAGAAGCAATGTTAGTGAGTGCCAAGGAAGATTCAAACTGAATGGCACCACAGTCAGTTCTGCCCAAGAAGGACACAAATTTTGTAATCAAACCAGTCCAGATTATGTTGTCAATGAGGGGCTGTTTTTCTCTAGAAAGCAGTTTCCTAGCAACTTGAGTAGCTTGGAGCTGGTTTTCCAAATTGTTACTATTTATGCCTTTGACAATGATCTCAACAGACCAATTTACAGTGCCCTGGTTGTGGCAGTTTTCCCGCAGTGGAGAGGTAGCGTCATCAGGAAATGAGTTTCCACTTCTCCTTTCCAGCATTCTTTTCAGCATTGGTCATCCTTCTTAGTTTTCTTCAGCTCCACATTAACTTCTATTTGGTACCACCTCAATTCTGTACTGTCTTCTCCCTTGTTCTTGAATCTGTTAAGATGGGCAGCTGGTGAATTAGCATTCTTGTTGGTGTACATGGTTATTAGACAGAAGGAGAAAACGGCACAGCAGGTTCAATCTTCCACAGGAGGAGGTGTGGGGCTCACAGTCTGTGGATTAGTTGCTCTATTAATGACCACTGTGGCTAAGCTCAAAGGTGGTGTACCTGTCATGCCATTTTCTTCTCGCCTAAAGAATTTTAGTTGAGAAATCTGCTGTTAGTCTGATGGGGGCTCCCTTGAAAGTGATTTGGCATTTTTCTCCTGCTGCTTTTAGGATTCTCTTCTTTCCTTTGAGCTTTGACAGTTTGACTATAATGTGTCTTGAAGAGGATCTTTTTGGATTGAATCTGTTTGTGGATCTTTGAGCTTCCTGGATCTGATTGTCTGTGTCTCTCCCTATACCTGGGAAGTTTTTCATTATTATTTTATTGAATAGATTTTCAATGCCTTTACCTTTCTTCTGTCCTTCAGGAACATGCATGATTCAGATATTTGTGTGCTTAATGTTGTTTGCAAGCTCTCTTAGATTTTCTTCATTTTAAAAATTCTTTTTTACTTTTTTTTGTCTGTCTGGGTTATTTCATAAAGACCATCTTTGAGTTCAGAAATTCTTCCACTTGTTCTAATCTGCTGCTTAAGCTCTTGGTTGTGTTTTTTATTTCATTGAATGTATCTTTTAGTTCCAGGAGTTCTGCTACATTCTTTTGTAAGGTATTAATCTTTTTGTAAATTTCCTCCTTCATATCCTAAATATTTTTCTCTTTTCACTATATTGTCTTACAGAGTCCTCTCTTATCTCATTAGGTTTCCTTAAGATAGTTACTTTGAATTCCTTTTTCAGTCATGTCAAGGGTTTCCTGTTCTGTAGGATCTGGTACTTTAGAGTTACTGAATTCCTTTAGTGGTGTCATATTTTCTGGGATTTTTTTTTCATATTTCTATTATCTCTACATTGATTTCTAATCATCTGGTAGAACAGTTGCTTCTTCTATTACTCTGCAGTAGACTTTGAGGAGAAAGACTTCTTCTTTCTTCATGCTCCTTGAGTAGCTCTCCTTGTATCAATGAAGTCAAATATGTGGTGGGTCACCTGCACAGTGGTCATGGGTATTACTAAGTCAGCAAGTCATCCTTGCAGCAGTAGTAGCTGCAGTGGTGGCTGTTATGGACCACCTCTGAAGAAGCTATGTGAGGCCTCAAGGTGGTGGCATGGGGTTTTGTCTTCTGTGTGGACACAGCAGTGCTGGAACAGTGGCTGACCAGGTTTCCTGCCTGCTCGGGACCTACCTGGTGGTGGTCGGTTGACAGTATTTTTTCATATCTAGTTGAAATTCCTGTTTGACAGATGAAAAAGACTCAAGAATTCAAATTTTTAGGCCAAGGTTCAAATTTTTAGGCTGTGAATTTATAGTATTTTTTGTAAATTGGAAGTCCTTTGAGACAGTACATACCCCAAATATTAATTGGAAAGGGTCTGGTATTGTATGACTCATCTAAAGATAAATAAATGTACTTGCAATTTTTCAAGTTTTATTTTGAAGTCTTGTTATCTATGGTAAATGATTTAGTGGCTTAATCAAATACCTTTTACTTTTTGTGAAATAACCTCTTTGGGCTTTCTTAAAATTTTTCTAACAAAATTTCCATATAGAAAACTGTATATTTTTAATATCTTTATCTAAAAATGGTTTTCTACTGTGTGTAAAATTGAAGCTGTTTGATACTGAACAAAGTTACAAGTCTTGATCCTGTTAAAAATTGTCTAACATCCTTTATTGAACATTTAATTTTGATTTCAGGTGGCTACTTTGCCAACTGTTCTTTGACTATAGAGAGTAAACTTCTTATGTAACGCTGAACATGTCTCAATATTCCCAACTTTATCCTTACATTTATTTTTGCACAACAAACAGCTTTTTTGCCACCTTACATCACAGAAAAGTAAAATTGCCATTCAGTGTAAAATTTGTAGCATCCCTTTTCCCAGTCTTTTTAAAATTATTGTACCAGTTATAGTATAAGTTTGTGCATCTCTACTCATCTCTGCTTCTATAGGATGCCTCAATTTTAAATTTAAAAATTTGTCCTTATTTATATTTTAAATTACAGAAAAATTAATTACATATAGATAATGTAAATATTTAAATTTATTACTCATATAAGTTACATAGTCCTCACTGTAATCCTAGTTCTTGCTGTCTGCACAAAACATTTAAATAAACACATCAAATGATACACTGGTGTGTAGAAAAAAATCATTTCAACTTAATTAATCTCTTGACACCAATTAGATTGATGCTATCTTTACATGTAATACTAGAACTAATGAAGGCACCTGACACATTTACACTTTTACCTGACACAATACAGCAGTAATATCTTGCTCAATGCAAGAGTTAAAGTAAATGAAGCCCTATCAAAACAATGAAATTGTAGTTAGCAAAAATTTTTTTTTACAGTGCTTCAATTTTAAAATTTAAATTAAATTAATTAAAATTATATATAAAATTAAAATTCCATCCTTTAGTTGTACTAGCCACGTTTCAAGTGATTAATAGCCACATGTGCCTAGTGGCTACCATAATGGACAGCATAATTCTATATTGTTATTACTATTTTTTTTGCATTTGTTCTATCAAAAATAGAGATTTATGTTAAGATCTCCCACTATAATTGTAAACTTCTTTCTTTCTTCTTTTATTCCTGTCAGCTTTATGTATTTAAAGCTGTATTAGTGGGTGTATACAGTTTTAGAATTGTTATATCTTCCTGGTGGATTGACTTTTTAGTATTCTGAAATGTCCCTCTTAATATCTAGTACTATTTTAAAGCCTTAATGTCTACTTTGCTTCATCTTATAATAATTATACCAGCTTTGTTTTGGTTTATGTTTCCATTATATACCAGGGTACGTGCAAATTTTTAACAACCAGCTCTCTGGGGGTGGTAGGGAAGTATCAATTTATAGCATTTGCCAGTCTCCATGACAGGCTACTTCCACCAGGGCTGATTTCAAGCTTCAAACATGATATCAATTGGCTCACAAAATTTCCAAAACTTTGATAATTGGCTCTTACAAACTAGTATGAGGCTGCTGTAACACCCCACTGATTGTACATCTTTTTCCATCAACACGTATGTGTCTTTATATTCAAGTAGTGTTTCTTGTAAGGAGTATATAGTTTTTTCCCCCAGGTCTAATAATGTTTGTCTTTTAACCATGATGTTAACCTTTTACATTTAATGTCATTATTGAAATATTTGGATTTAAATTTATTATCTTACTATTTGTTTTGTGTCTGTCTCATCTACTTTATGTATCTTTTCCTCTTATTTCTTCCTTTAAAAAATTAATCAAATAAATTTTATTAACCTGTTTGCCCTTTTGATCATCTCGTTAGTTATACATTCTTTTAATATTTTCTTAGACATTAAAATATTCATCCTTGATTTATAATTCAACTTATCAGTTCACTGTAAGTCAGTATTTTTGCTACTTCCTGAACAATGCTAGTACCTTGGGATGCTTTAACTCCATTTACCTTTCTCTTGCTTGTCTCTGGTTGCTATTTTTGTCATATTTTAATACTCAGTATTATAATTTTAAACTACACAAGGCATTTTTATTATGTTTTATAAGATAGTATTTATTTAGCTTTAATCATATATTTACCTTTTCCATTGCTCTTCATTCTTTCTTGAATGTCTGTGCACCTGTCTCCAAAAAGTGATGCTATGATGAATATACATATGCATAAAATTTTTTCACATCTCATATTGTTTTCTCATGATATGTCCTTAGATGTGCAACTTGCCTAAATAGATAAGCAGTCTATATATACTATATATGCATATATACATTTTTTTATTCTAGAAAATTTTTAAGTAGAGACAATAAAAAAAAGTAGAGACACATAAAAACATAGAGACAATAGTATAATGAATCTCCAAGTTCACAAATTCTATGTCATCATTTCAGTGAACTTATAAATTGTCGATGCTTTCTCTTTATGGACTTTGATTAGAGACTGTCTTGACCCCCTGGCCCCGTTTCCCGTTTCCCTGCAACGGAGGGAGAACATTACCCTGTTTATCAGTCTTTGATCGGCACTCTTTAACCCAATGTTTGCCTTTATGACAACGGGGGCAGACGCCAGGGGCGTTAGCAGAGCTATTATAAATGTGATTTGGTTCTTAACTTCGGTAATGAATAAACAATTCATTCCACCTATAGGGAACTCAACTAGGTGTTAGGGTTTTTTTTTTTTTTCCCCCACACTCCAAGTATTTGCCTTTTCAATTTCTTATATCCTCAGTATATGATAGCCTCAAACTTGCTGATATCCAGTTTATATCTATATTACAGAGAACCTTGGACAATTGTGGGGCTAAGTTTATGTTGCTACATCAGGAACTCTGGAATATTACAACACTACATCAGGTATCTTATTTTTCCTTGCTGCCCCCAGAAAGGTTGGGACAAGGAGAAACAGAACTGGGACATAGGGCTCAAGGTCAAGTTCCTGGGAACTAGAAGGATTAAGACCCCAAAGAGAAGAGGGTGCTCTTTGGAAGAGTGGGGTCTTATTGCAGGTTAGTCAAGGGATATGTATTTTCTTTTGGGAGATTGGCCCAGGGGCCACAGAAGAAAGCCACTATGAAATATCTCATTGAAAATTTCCTGGCTCAGATTCTGTAGGACTTGTGCATGGTCTTTGAAATAAAAGAGATGTAATTTTCAATGTGAAGGGCTACCTTTAAATGGCAAAAATCACTTCGAGCCTGGTTAATTTAAAGCTGGCTGAAAGAGCTACGTCACCTGAGGAACCACTGTTGCACTGAGAGTGGGAGAAGCTGAGACTGTCAGGGGTAACAAATGAGGCAGTCACCAGTGTCAGACTGAAAGAGGGTATGAAGAGGAGCTGGAAATGGCCAAGATAATTGAAGCAGAACAGCAGGCACTGAAAACGTTATCAAAGAACAAGAGATAAAGAGCAGCATTGGTGGGAGGAAGGGAGGATGGCATGTCAGGGTGACATGTGCTCAGGAGATCTGAAGCTGAGAATTTGGGGTGGGATGGGGTGGGGTGAGAAATGTGGCTCTTGGTTTATAGCCTAGGCTCTTGATTTTTTCCCATAAACAGTGTAATCTGAGAGAATCATTTGACTTTTGCTGTTATCCAAGCAAATTCAACTTATTTTTTTCCACCTCGAATAAACATATTAACCCTCAACCAAGTTTGACCATCCTACAAATTAACAAAGAAATCACATTGCTGAGTCACTCTTTGAGCAGATTTTCTCCCAGAACAAAATCATTGCTCATAATCAGTGTATTAAATGTGTGTGTGTGTGTGTGTGTGTGGAGTGGGGGGAGTGCAGAACGTAAATGTACAAGCAAAAAATAAGACAAAACAGGCTCCAATCCAGAGGAGTTATGAAGGTTGGGGAAAACACCTCCAGTTGAGGAAGTTGAAAGGACTTCATGAAGGAGATGGCTTTTGGAAG
Source organism: Galeopterus variegatus (assembly GCF_000696425.1). Lineage (NCBI taxonomy): Eukaryota > Metazoa > Chordata > Mammalia > Dermoptera > Cynocephalidae > Galeopterus > Galeopterus variegatus. The sequence continues at coordinate 11,618 of NW_007747835.1, forward strand.
GAAACTTGAATGTCAGGTAGGATTACAACAAGAGTGACGGTACGGTAGAAAGAATTCTAGGCCAAAGTGTATGTACTAAAGCTTAGAGGCACAAAAACATGAGGTGATTAGCAAACAGTGAGATACCCAGCTGATTATCTCATAGGTTTTCCGTAAGATGTGAGAATCAGCTTTTCAGCTCATTTGAAGCCTTATAGCAGAAGACTGTCAACGCCAGGCTAGAAAGAACGCAGAAAGAAACTGGAGGGTTAGCCAAATCATTTTTGGAAAATTACTTTTTTCTTATTCTTCCAAATAATAATCTAAAATCTTCAATTTCATTTTTTTCCTTTATGCATTTTCTTTGATTTAAAAATCAATAGAGGAGAACAGAACATTTTGGGAAAAGATAACAAGAATAGAAAAAAATCACACATAATTTTATCACCTGTAATCAACCTTTTGCTGTATTTTCTTCTACGTGTATTTATTTACATATTTGTGACCTTAGCACTTATAAAAGCTTTAAAAGTTTAATTTATATGCATAATATTACATATAAAATAGCATTTCTCCATGTTATTTT
>NW_007747836.1:0-288 GCF_000696425.1 Galeopterus variegatus
AACATCTGATACCAGCTCCTATACATGAGGAAAATGATCTTTTGTCCTGTGCATTTCAGCATCTGTAGGTTGTCAACCAGAAGGATCCTAAACATTAGAAAAAAGTAGAAGAAATAAATAAAGAAGACAGAATTTTATGACCTTTGTCAAACATCTGAAATACCATGATTCATTCTGATGTCATTTAAATTTCTGACAAGATTTTTGGCAATTCATGATTAAGTTCTAGGACTAATCCGCTGAGAAACCAAAGTCATTACAAGTCTCATTTCTTTATAGACTATTTGA
>NW_007747836.1:2517-2839 GCF_000696425.1 Galeopterus variegatus
TTTTTTTTCCTATTTCTTTTTCTACTCTTTAGATTTAGGGAGGATATTCCCCCTTTAAACACACGCTCATGCATACACACATACATATGTGCACACATGAAAAAATACCAATATTTGAACTTCCACGCACTAACTTGGATTCTTCTATTGATAACATCAGTGAATTCAAACAAAACCATCCTTCTAATATAAAATATTTATAAATGGTTCTCTCAACTTATCTCTCCCTCCCCCTTCAGTTTTTGTTCTTTTCAGACACTGAAAGAATTCTTTGGAAATATCCTTAGGTAAATGACTGTTAATGAGCAGAGCCTGTGATTTT
>NW_007747836.1:3751-4964 GCF_000696425.1 Galeopterus variegatus
CACAATTACCATGTCATGGTTCTGAAGTGCTTCCTGATTCAGGCATGAGAAAATACCTAATTAAGCACTTGTTTTGTGGCTGATCAACACACCTAGCCTTCCCCTCTCTCCTGGACAATTTTATTTCAAAACTTAATTATCTTTTCCTTATAGTGTATCATGGTTAAGTTTACTTTGGGCTATTCTACAAGCTTGGAATTCAGGAGGCTGGGATGGGAGTATTAGCCCTTCTCATAGAAAAGCATCCTATTATAAGTTGGGGGAGTAGGGAGGATGTATAATAGATCTTCTGTGATTCCATTGAGGCTACCACTCCCAGAAGCCTCCAGATTGCAGAAATAGTTACAGACTGAGGGAAAAGGAGTTGTTATCAACTTATACTAGGGCCCGCCTGGTGGCGCACTCGGTGGAGGGCGGCACTTGGGAGCGTGGCGGCGCTCCCGCCGAGGGTTCAGATCCCATATAGAGACCAGTTCGCTCACTGGTTGAGCTCAGTGCAGGCGCCACACCGAGGGTTGCGATCCCGTTGCCGGTCACGAAAAAAGACAAAAAGGAAAAAAGAAAAACTTATACTAGAAGATTTTGCTTTTTACCTGCTTGATCATCACAGTGATTTTCTTAAAAAAAAAAAAAAAAATTAAAACTCTTAGCTTCAATCTTCTATTGAAACCTAGCAGTAGTTTTCTAAAGCCAAAAGGATAAAATTCAAACTGCTTTACATGTATACAAGACCAAATATGATTTAGCTTCTAACTACTTAATCTGCTATATGTTGTAGTGCACAAGAAAATGTTTTTAAAAAAGAAAAACAAAATCTCAAAGATTTTCTCAATTTGTATCATTTAGTTTCACCTAATTAAATTGATATTTTTTCTCAAAAACATCAATCATCTGTTGACCGAGAAGCATCTTCTTGCCTTGGAGGTTTTGTACTATGTTTAGCATATTTCTGTGGTGAACCTAAGATAAGCAGTACAAGGAAATGGAAAGGTACTGTGAATTAGGCATCCAAGAAATCAGATTATTTCTCAAATCCAACTGTCAAGTAAAATTTTGGTATATGGTGAAAAAAAGTGCTGGAGCCCTTTACAGCTCAGACAATTGCAGCGTACTTTTCCTGCAGACAACTATCACAATTTGGTATGCAGCAGTGCTTTATGCATATGTCTTCCAAAAGTATTCCTTCCCTGTGGTTTAAATATCACAGCATTCC
>NW_007747836.1:5769-6556 GCF_000696425.1 Galeopterus variegatus
GTGCAATCCAAAAGAGATTTACTGAAATTTGAGAGAAATTTAAAGCCAAAATTTGTAATATCATATATACACTTAAGAGAATTTAAAATACAAACAAGCTATTGCTTTGCATTTTATATTTTTAAACAGAGAAAAATGATTATAAACATGAGAATATTAACACTTTAAATTTTGGCATTACAAAGGCTATGTTGATGGCATATTGGATTTGGGCATTGTATTAGTCAGGGTTCTCCAAAGAGACAGAACCAATAGGAGATTGAGAGGATAGTTCTTAGGGGAACTGGCTTACCTGGTTATGAAGGCTGAGAAATCCCACAATAGGCCATTTGCAAGCTGGAGACCCTGGGATGCCAGTAGCATGTGTCAGTCCAAGTCTGAAAGCCTCAGAACCAGGGAAGCCGATGGTGTAATTCTCAGTCTGAGGTCAAAGTCCTGAGAGCCTGGAGCTGCTGCTGGTGTAAGTCCTGGATCCCAAAGGCTGGAGAGTCTCTGAATTCTGATGTCCACAGAGGGGAGGGAAGAGCGTATCCCAGCTCCAGCAGACATAGAGTGAGAGATTTGCCTTTTCCTCTGCTTCTGTTCTATCGGGGCTCCCAGAGGATTGGATGGTGCCCCCCCACACTGAGGGCAGATCTTTCCCACCTAATCCACTCATGTTTACATGCTAATCTCTTCTGAAAATATCCTTACAGAAACATCCAAAAATAATGCCTTACTTGATTTCTAGGTGTTCCTTAATCTAGTCAAGCTGACACCTAAAATTAACCATCACAGACACATAAAT
>NW_007747836.1:11964-12181 GCF_000696425.1 Galeopterus variegatus
GCTAGTTTGTTGTTGGAGTATAAAAATGCTACTGACTTTTGCATGCCGATTTTGTATCCTGAAACTTTACTGAAATTGCTTATCAAGTCTAAGAGTTATTTTGTAGAGCGTTTAGGCTTTTCTCTGCAAACAAGGACAATTTGACTACATTACACTTTGGATAAATACCACATGGTGTGATGTGTAATTTTTCTCATACATTGTTGGATTCGATTTG
>NW_007747837.1:0-364 GCF_000696425.1 Galeopterus variegatus
CCAGGTCCTGCTGGCTACATCCAGGTTCTTGGTGTCTTGAACAAAGAATTGGATGAGACACGTCAGGAACAAAAAGAAAATGCTATTTTATTTAGCACAGAAAACATACACTCTGGAGAAAATGGAGTGGGCTTGAGTGAGAGGAGTGCTCAAGAGGCCCAATGGAGACATTCCAGGGGTTTTAAGTCTTCTGAGCTGGACTCGTGCCACTTGGTCATTGGTTGAGCCCTGAATGTAATCTCTGTCATATTGTTAAAGAGATTGGCACCCTAGCTGGTGGGAACCCATTGGTCTAACCCTCCTGTGCCCAAGGTTGCGAGGGCTTCCTGTCTGGAATTGTCTTTGTCTCCACTTCTGCGCATGT
>NW_007747837.1:5543-6194 GCF_000696425.1 Galeopterus variegatus
GCAGAAGCAGTTTGTTTTTATACACGCGGGTTGTAGCTTATCTTTCTTGCCAGAAGTTGTTCATTTCATGGATTTGCACAGGGAAGTGGGTGTGTCCAGTGACTCCCCAAGTAAACACTTTTTTTCTTTTTGTCGTTTTCGTGACAGGTAAGGGAATGGCAACCCTTGGCTTGGCGTCGCCTGCACCGCGCTCAGCCAGTGAGCGCACCGGCCAGTCCTATATAGGATCCGAATCTGTGGCAGGAGTGTCGCTGCGTTCCCACTGCCTCACTCTCCCAAGTGCATCACAGGGTCGGCCCCCCAAGTAAACACTTTTAAAGTCATCAAAACTAAAGTGGGAAACTTGTAAACAGCAAAATGGAGTTACTTATGCTGAGTTGGTCTCGCTCTATACAACTATTCCTACTGCACTATGTAAAAAATCAGGCCGAGTTTGGTGAGACTGAACCCACTTTGAAAACAAATTAGTTGTACTTTGATTATCTTTGGTGGAAATAGGGATTATTGTAGGTCAAAATTATGCTTTAGTAGGTAACTACAGTGTAGAAAATAAAATATGTTAGTCTTCCTCATTGCCCTTGTAATTTTATTTTCTAACCATTGTGTGTTCCTGAAGCCCCACATGCTGGCCTGGATGATTTTATATGCACT
>NW_007747837.1:8365-8698 GCF_000696425.1 Galeopterus variegatus
TATTCTTTCTGTCAGTGACATCAGAGCAACAGGAGACAGGTCTGAGTATAAAACTTCAGGGTCAGCCATGCCAAGGGTGTGGCTTTGGGAAGATCAGAAATACTATCCCAGAGGAGGAAGGACTGTGAGTCAAGGCATGGCCTGGAGTTGACCTTGAGGGATGGTGTCCAGGAAGTGACAGCCAGTCCTTACAGATGTGTAGCCTCCACTGGCCACTGAGGAAACCATAGGTGGGGTCCTCCTCCTCATGCTGGCCAGGCCGGCCCTAAAGGTGTCTTCTCTTGGTTCTGCCACTTCAGAAATCATTTCATGTCCTAATAAAGTGGGTGATCT
>NW_007747837.1:10255-11379 GCF_000696425.1 Galeopterus variegatus
GACTCTGTATGCCACTGACACTCTGCAAGCTGTCCTGCCTCACTTCTGCTGCCTCTGGTTGAAGCGGTGCCACCCAGCCCAGGAGACACACCCCGATGAGCTCTGGGACCAAATGAGGCATCAAGGTCACAAGAAAACACTGAAGTTTTACCTGGAATAGGCCAAATATCTTCTGAAGAAAATGCAATACTGTAGGATGACCAGAGCCCCCAAATCAAAAAAGGATGGCCTGAAACTCATAGCCAAGGCCACAGGCAGACTGCTTAGAAGCCCGGGGTGTTTCCAGAAAGCTGAAGACTACATTTTTGCCTCTAAATAAGAATGTCCTAGACTTTGGCAGGTCTGCTCTCAGCCAACACAGAAGCTTCTGAGGAGAAGTTTTAAAAGTGAAAATTCAGAAAAATGGGCTTTCCTCTATAAAATTTAAGTGTGCATTGTCTTTGTTAAAGAAGAAATAAAAAAAATCAGCCAATACCAACATGTAGAAATTTTCCCTTATTTCTACTGAACTATTTCTCTGTATAGATATATGCATTTAGATAGATAGAAAGACATCGATATGATTATATTTACAATGATATATACATAGCTGCACATATATAATGCACTTTTTAAAAAGTTGTATCACATTGTGCAAATCGATGTATAACTGAAGATATATTCCAATGTTTACATGAGCACATGAAATTCATTTGTATGGATGCTTCATAATTATTCGACCAACCCCAATTCATTAGCTTTTTTCACCTGGTTTCACTTTCTCAATATTAAAAACAGTTCTCTGTGAACTTCCTTGTATCTTTGCGCCTTTGTACAACTAATGCTGTAAAGACCATTCACAGACATAAAACTGTACTGTCAACTGACTGTAGGACTTAGATTAAAAAGTCTAACTTTAGGCAACTAAGTAAAACTCTGAGCCTTGATTTCCTTACCTAAGAAACAGACAAATATCTAGGGCTTGGGGAATTTGATAGTTTGAGGGGATAATATAGATAAAGTTCAAAGACAGAGTTAGAGCAATGGATGGGAAAAGACAGCTCATATCACAAAAAGGAGAAAAATGTGTGTGTTTTTCAAATTTTCTACAAAAATTATACATTTCTTGTATAATCAAAAAAAAA